>NW_025335941.1:17422256-17461437 GCF_004798865.1 Varanus komodoensis
TTCAAAAGTGGTCAAGTGAATTTAAAAGGGGCAGAGAAAGCATTGAAGACGACCCTCCCTTGGGTGGGCAGGTTACTGCCACTACGAAAGAAAATGGGAAAAAAACTGAGAAACTTGTATTGGAAGATGCCCGAATAAAAATCAAAATGTTAGCAGAGATGACAAACCTATCCATTGGTACCATATTTACTATTTTTCATGACCATCTTAACCTTTCAAAGGTCTGTGCAAGATGGGTGCCGCGAATGCTCATGGCGCCTCAGAAACAAGCGCGAGTTGAGTGTTGTAGGGAGTTTTTAGAGCTCTGTGGTGAAGATCCATCGAGTATTTTTGACTGGATTGTTACTGGAGATGAAACTTGGGTTCATCACTATGACCCTGAAAGTAAGCAGGAGTCCATGCAGTGGCATAAAAAAGGTGCTGACCCTCCAAAGAAATTCAAAGTCATTCCATCGGCCGGAAAAATCATGGCCACAGTGTTTTGGGACTCAAAGAGAATTTTATTTCGAGTACACGAAAAAGGTGAAACCATAAATGCAGCATCTTATGCAAACACTCTGAGTAATTTAAGAGAAGCAATTAAAGAAAAAAGGCGGGGAAAGCTGACCGCAGATGTGTTGCTTCTTCACAACAACGCACCCATTCACATGGTGCATGTTTCGAAAGCTGCTGTGTGAGACTGTAGTTTTGAAGAAATAAACCACCCACTCTATAGCACGGACCTGGCTTCCAGTGACCCCTACCTATTCCCAAATTTAAAAAAAGATCTTCGTGGAAAGCGATTTTCTGACTGGGAAGAGCTCAAGGCGACAATTAATGTACATTTTTTAGACAAGGAGGAAGGATATTTTAAACAGGGAATTGAAAAGTTAATTTCTAGATGTAATAGGTGTATTGAAGTTATGGGGGATTACATTGAAAAATAAAAATTATTTCAATCCATTATTCCTTTTTCTTCATGCAGATACAGAGAATACATTGAACGCCCCTCGTATGAGGAATGGGGGAAGCAGTAAAAGCAATGTTTGCCTCCCCATTCCTACTGCTCTGTAAGTTACCTTAAGAGCTGATTTTAGTTGTCTACCTAATTTTTTTTTTTAAATCTTGTTATTAAGAGTAAGACTTCCTTACTGAGAGGTTTTACTTTTGCTGGATATTTTTTCTAGTAGGCTTCTGTTTAGAGACATACCACTGAGATGAAAAATATATTCCATGCTGGATTCCATCTGTTTCAGAATGGTAGTCGAGAATTTTAATCAATACAAGACACTTTTACACAAACAGTAAGTCATGTCTTAAAGGAACAATTAATTATAAGTGCCTCCTGAGTGTTTTTAGCCTTGTTACTCTCAACACTTCACTCCTTTACACAGCTTCCTCATGGACACTTGTTTCTGCTTAGACTTTTGTTTACATAGTATGTGCTTTGTGTTGAGTATCAAATTTTAAAAAATCTGTCAGATATTCCAGAACAAAAGTGGCTGGGAATATTGGATTAAACAACATCCATCTGGCATATCCCAATAAATGACCCTTGCTACACTGTAAAGTAACATATACCCACACTTTTTACATTCTGAAAGGAAATTAAAACATAGATGGTATTGAAAATATCAGTATTATTCATTCTCGTCTAGATTATATTTCTGGAAGAACAAAGTAAATAATAGAGTTGCAGTGCAAGATTTTTTTATTTTTTGGTAAGAACAATTATTTTGAAAAGGTTTTGACTGAATAAAAATTTGTCCACAGTTAATTGGACAGCAGATAGTTTAAAATATTATTATGCATGAGAATGGGGTATTACTTTCTGTAACTCATTTGTGCATCACTTAAAGACAAAAGAAGTGAGCTTTTATTCTCTAGAGCTATTGTTCATTTTCATACAAAAGCAATTAATTAATCAAATGAAATTCTTAATACTAAATGCCCGAGTAAATATTGGATTTGTGTACCTTTTAACTTTTGAGATTGTTTCATATATGCAAAAAGACAGAAGTGAGCTAATTCAATACCAAAGGTGATGTGTCTTTCAGTACAGAAATGTACTGGAAGAAATATATTAGATTACATGCTTAAAGGTTTTGTTTTGAAATATAATAAAGCCTTGAAGGTTCTTTGAAATGCATCATTTGTTACATGGCTGTTCCAGGTTTGGATCAAGCATAAATCAGAGTATTGCCTTGACTATCACACATGCCCATATCACACATATGCCTTTAAGAGGGTTCTACTTTGAACTCTCTTGGTAAAACAAATGAAGAAACAAATACTTTTTTAATATATTATATATATATATATATATATATATATATATATTTCTATGAACAGTTATTTTTAATGCTGCATTTTTGTTGGGAAAATATGCTGATTTTTTAATCTAAAATGCTGTTGTCAGTATGCAACATTCAGCATGCAGCTTTCATGGGTTAAATACATAGGAACATAGGAAAAAAGCAAATTAGAAGGGCCTCCCGGCATCTTGTCTGATCCTTACCCTCCCACCACCCCCGTCAGCTTCAGCCAGCTCTGCTCATTGTTCAGGCCTCAATCACCTCCCTTGGAATCCCATTCCATATTCTAGGGGTCCTAATCTTCAGGAAATGCTTCCTGACATCCAACCTGAAATCAAATGCAAAATTTGATTTGGTTCTGAATTACCTTCGTTCTGGCAACCAGGAGCAGTTTTGTATGATTGACTTGGACAACAATCCTTGGTGTCCCAACATTGTTTGGTGAGTGATAGGATAGGTTGGAGCCCCCACCCACCCTTTCCTTACAGCTGGTGTGGTTGTTTCTGTGCAGCCCTGAAGATGGAAGATTGTCTTTGGAACTGGCACAGAGAAACATGGATCTGAAATTGGTTATCTAAATGCTTGGGAGCGCAAGTGGAGCATGGAGGCAACTTTGGTCTCCATGCATCTCCTACCTTCCATTGAATTCCTGCAATCCTCTAATTTCAAAGGATCGTGGGCAATCACAATGGATGGTGCCTTCCATTCCTCAATCTAATTTACTTTCGTTTTAGGTGGGGGATTAATTTCCTACTTTTCTTTTAGACTGCAAGTTAGGCACTTCCTACCCACAGTAGCTCTTCAAATTTTAAATGATAGATTCATAGAATCATAGCAGAGTTGGAAGGAGCCAACCCCCTGCTCACTGTAGGACCCCAATGCTCTCAGCTGGCTGTCCAGTTGAATACCTCTAGTACAGGAAAACCCACAATCTCCCAGAGTAATTCTTTCCATTGTCATAACGCTCTAACAATCAGGATTCCCCCCCCCCCCCCGATATCTAGATGGAATCTGGCTTTCTGTAACTTGAGCCTGCTATTCTGTGTCCTAAAATGTGGGATGATTGAGATGAGATCCTGTCCTTCTTATTTCCAATGGCCTTTCAGATACTGGTAGAGTGCTATAATATCTCCTCTCAGTCTTCTCTCATTGAGACTAATAATGCCCAGTTCTTTAAATCTCTCCGCATAGGGCTTTGTTTCCAATACCCTTTTAATCCTTGTTGCCCTCCTCTGAACTCTTTCCACATCTAGGTTGTAGATGTAAATGTAGGTTTTCTACATCTTTTTAAAACTGAGCTATCCAGAACTGGATGTAGTACACCAGATGCAGAGATAGTACTTCACTGGATTAAGAAATGATACTTCCATTAATGCAGCCTAAATGCAACGTCTTCCATCCTCTTCCTTCAGCTTATAGTTCCCCTTGATCAGGAAGGTTATAACTCTTCTTATATTTATTATTTTTATTTATTTAAAGTGTTTCTATGCTGTCCCATTACTAAAGGTCTCTGGACAGCTTACAAAGGACAGAAACCCAAAAAACAAAGGAACCGTAACAACAACACACAACATACTGCATCCAATAAATAATGATAAAAACAAGAATCAAACCAATTAATTGTTAAAATACCAGGAAAATAAAAGGTCTTTGCCTGATGCTGAAAAGAATAGAGTAACGGTGCCAGGTGAACTTCCTTAGCGAGAATATTCCACAGTTGGGGCACCACTGCTGAAAAGGCCCTTCTCTGAGTAGTTGCCCTCCTGATTTCCTTCAAAGAGGGATCCCGGAGAAGGACCTTTGCCTCCAATCTCAAACTGGAATACAGGGAAGAAGGCACTCCTTCAGGAATCCAGGACCCAAGCTGTTAGGGCCTTATATTGGGCCTAGACTTCAACTGGCAGTCAGTGTAAACGATATAGGACCTCGTTTGGGAAGAGACCGAGCCAAAGTAAGAATTGAGCACTTCTGCCTTTTCTTTGTCATCTGTAATCATGTTGCCATAGACAATGAGTAGCTGAACCCCCATTTTTTCCCCTCTGTCTTTTATTTGGACATATCTGTAAAAGGCGTTTTGGTTGCTTTTAACATGCCTTGCTAGCCTCAGTTCATTCCTAGTTTAAACCTTCCTGGTGTCATTTCTGCAATTCTGTGCTACCTGCCAGTATTCTTCCTTTGTAGCCCAGCCTTTCTTCCACTTCCTATACATGTTCTTTTTTGTTTTCAGATCATCTCAAGGTATTTTGGAAAGCCACATGGACTTCTTCTATCCTTTTTGCTTGTTGGAATTGTTTGTAATTGTGCCTTTATAATTTCCTTTGTTGGGAAAATTTGGATAAATCCTGTCTGAAAAGCATTACTTCTGTGTGCCTTTGCATTGTGGGATCAAATCCTGTCTTCCTTCTCAAAACCAAGCTGTCACTGTTTAAAATGGCATTCCCCCGCTCCTTTCTCTCACCTTTAGCTGTAAGCTACAGTAGACAGGCCATTTAGTCCAAATATACATTGTAAATAGTCATTGTTGGAATTCAGTTTACAAGGAAATATCTTTTGATAGCCTAGAGGCTCCATGTGACCTGGCGAATTCAGAATGTCTAGAGTAGATAAGAGCCTTGAGTTCATGCATAGTTTCAGTAGCTTGAATTTACATGTCTAAGCAGACCTGGAGATGGGTTCAAGCTACTGAACTAAAGTATCATTACAGGCAATTAGAAATATTGTAATCTCATTGTTACTGTGTGATTGACTGACATTTCTTTATCTGTTCTGTATGTGATGACTTCAGAATCTTATTGTAATCTCTGCATTCTGTCATCAATTGCCCTTTACCTGTGTACCTATAAATGCCCTGTAATGATATTGAAGCTTGGCAGCAGAGTTCATCTCTGCCTGCACAGTAATGCATTATCGTGAGTACACACCCGCAGGGAACCTGGGAAATACAATAAAGCCTCAGATGGTCTGGATGCTTGGTCTTTCCCACGAACCCGAGTTTTATTCTCTCTTCTCAAATTGAGATTCTGGGATTCTGACACCTTTTAAAAAAATCCCATCCAACTAGGATCATTTCTCATTAGAATCACTTGCCATGGGACTTCACTTGTCATTGTTCTGAGTTTATTAAAATAGGCTTTTTTAAAAATCCAGTGTACATGTTTGGCTGCATTTGGCTTTTATTTCCTTTAGAATTAAGAATGGTATGGCATGGTCATTTCCACCCAGAGTTCTAATAGCTGCCACTTTGTCCACTAAGTCATTCCTGTTAGTATCAAGTCAAGGATACTCATTCCTCTTGTTCCTTCTTCCACTTTCTGTTGCAGGAAGTTCTCAGCAACACATGTTAGGAACCTCTTGTAGGAGCCATATTGGGCAGAATTTTTCTCCTAACAGATATTATGGAATTGAAGTCCCCCATAAAGATGACATCATGCCTCCTTGAAACACTGGCAATTAATTTTTCAAAGGTTTCATTCTCATCTACTCCTTGAATGGGTGGTTGGTAAAAGATGACATCCACTGTGCTCCTCTTATCCCTTGCTCCAATTACTTTAATCCAGATGCTCTCTATGGGGCTACTAAGCTCATCCTCCTGCACATCTGTGCAGAGATATGTATCTGTAACAAATAGGTGTGACTCCACCTTCTTTCTGTTTTCTTTGAACAGGTTTTATCCCTCAATTGTTGAATCCCAGCCTGCCAACTTGAAAGCTTCCATGTCTCCAGTGCCCCTCAGACAATATTTCAGGACAATATGATGGCTTTGTAAGAGGGAGAAATGCAAAAGTAAAGCAAGTTTACATTTTGGGGTTTATCTTCTTTCATATTTTATTTTTAGGATAGCTTCTGGTTCATCACCATATTATTTTCTGCAATTTTCCACTATTGCACTCCTGAGGAAGTTCACAGTGATTCATTCTCTTAATATAAGAGAGAAGTATTAAGTGTTTTGTGGCCATTTGTAATAAATGGAGCATTCATTATATTATACTGCTGTTCTGCTAGTGGCCAAGGGAACCTCAATTAAGATAAGAGACAGTTGCACTGATATTTTCCCATAGTGACATAAGCTTACTCCTTGCATCTTTTTCTAAATGGATTGGCTCCTTTTCATCCAAAGGGGAAAAGAATGGATGTATATACAAACTACAGGCAGTCCCTGGGTTGCAAATGAATTTCATTCCTGAGAAAACAGAAATTCAGCTCTAAATCAAATTTATAAGTAAGCTGGATCAAATATAGGTGGCCCTCCACATTCACAGGGGTGCTGCATATCTAATCCCCATGAAAGTGGAAAAATCACAAATATATCTAACCACCCATCCCCACACATGCACACTTCAACTCACCAGTCCCCCCTTTTTGCAGCAAAGATATGCCAGAGAGATTTCCTTCTCTGGATGGGCAGGACAGGAATGCCTTGGAGACCTCCCTCTCTTCCCTTTCATTTCCTCTTTCTCTATGGTGATGATGATTTTCTGCAGTAATTTTTTAAAATTTATAGGCTTTATGGCAGTTTGTTTGTGAGTAAAGGTTGTTCATAACTCAGACATTCATCATTTCGGTACTGCCTGAACAAGGTCTTTCAGTCATGCCTTGAAAAGTTACAGCACCCTCTTTGACAATAGAGATAATACTTCTCATTGTATTTTTGGTTTTCAATTAGATTGTCTTATTTTTGTGTGGCAGCTAGAACTTCCAAGTTCAACTTTCAGGTCCTAAGTATATTTAGGAATAAATATTCAATAGTGTTTCATCAAGGTGTTTATAGTGTTAATTATTATTGAGCAATTAAAATGGGCAATAATGAACTTGGTTTCACCACTAAGATTTTTTATTATTTCCAACTTAGTGCAGATGATTTGACAGTGGAAAAAATACCTATAAGGAAAAGGTTACCAATAAAAGAATGTAGTTTCTTCATTTTTCGGATGAAATCGTACCCACTGGTGTGACACAAGCTCTTAAGCACCAGTTCCTTTTATCTTATTCTAGTTTCACTTTGCTGAAATATATCAGCATTGGGAATTGTTTTATCTGGCATATTCAGAAATAATCTGTAAGCAGAGGTGCTCATGTTTGAGGATGATACTCTGTTATTCTGCTTGGTGAACATCAAGCAAACTTAAGGAAGTCCAACGCCTTGTCCAACACTAGCAGAGCAACAAAGGATATTAGCTATATGTTTCTATACATACTCCTCCACAGTCAAACTGAACTAGAATACAGGCAGCAGAGTAGTGCTGGCATTGCAGGCATAATTAGAGAATGACCCACTTGCTTCTATGAAAGAAGGCCACCAATAGCCATTGCTCATGCCATTGTTTGCTCCATCTTCTTAAATGGTCTTGTTTAACCTCCCTCAAACTTTCAAGCTTTTTATTACAACAGAGATGGCCAGATATATGGATCTCTTCTTTGATTTTTAAAGGCAATTCTTACAGCTTGATTTCCACACCTGATCTCCATTTCTTCATTTACATAGTATGGCACTTAGCAGTCTTGGTCAATTTTCTCCTGAAAAACTTCCATACATGCATAGAATATAATAGGCTTTCATTTATGCACATATCATTCATGCGTTTGCAGAATAAATTGTGTCCTCTTACTAAAAAGTTGTTGTTGTGCTGCTGTAGCAGGCAATAGCTCACTAAAAACATGCTATGCCTTCTCCTGATGCATAGATGTGCGGATCACATACAGCTCTGTCAGTTATGCTACTTGTTTCACTAAGAGCAATTTGCAGTTTTCGTGTTTCTCCCAATAACAATACAGTGGAGGGAGCAGCACTTGCACATACATTTTTACCTGCTTGGTAGAATTGATGCCATCTCTGTTTTGATCAGCCAAGCTTAACGGTTCTAGCTGTGAACAACCGATACAATGCCCTTTGAAGATGTCTTGCCATGTCCTTTCTTATTAAATTCCTGAAATCAAACAACAGGCTGTTTTTAACTTTGTAGACCTTTCTGATAGTTTGATGAAGTTTGCTTCTGGGCCATGTATCTCTAGTATTTGCATTTTAATGCAGACTGTTGAAAGCTATGAAGAATGATTGCACTTGTTGGTTCATGAGAACATAATATATACTGAAACAGTCTGAAACCAGCTAGTTTTCTAAACAGACCATGAAGGAGCACAAAGAAAAATCTATTGATAATTGTCATTATAAACTAGTTATTTGTCCATGACAAATAACCTTGTACAATGGCTCCTGGTATTTGCTTAATTAAGTTATACTTCATTTATAGCACCTTACTTGTTATTTGGACAGTAATGAGACAAACCAGCAATTTTTGGCATTAGCAGAAGTTAGCAGTTCAATTGAGTAAATGTGCAATTGAGATTCCTTGTGGTCTGAGAGACTTGCTTATTTGAACATCATTTTAATGATTCCTTACCATTGTGCTTTTTGCTGATACTTTCTTGAACACTTAACATCTATAGAAAGCTAAAATACAAGTTAACCCTAAAGAAGGAAGTTAAAGCTAAGGACTGGTTCACAAATGCATGCATATATGCATTAAATAGCAATTTCCATGAATAAATGAGTTGACTCAGGTCAACCACCAGAGGTAGAACTGTCACAACACCTCCAATGCGACACAGACTTCACATTGTCACTTGATAATTTCCAACTGAATATGAATCAAATGGTGTAAGTGCATATATGAACCTTTCCTAAGTCTAACTGTAACATGCATTCTGAATAATCAACCTGTACAACTTCCTGCAACTTGCTCAGGTCAAGTGGCTGAGAGTGCGAACCTTTAATTCTTAGAGATTGTCGTGTGGGGAATGGGTCATTGAATAGTTTCGGTTCCCAGATCCAAGACTGGAAGCAGAAATCCAACCTTGGAACGTAGGATCCACCTGCCAACCCTTCCTTGCAGCCTTGCAGAAAGACCCCTACCAGCTCCCTCTCTGAAGTGGAGAACTCAACTTCAGAAAACGAGAAAGGGGAGGAGGCAGCAGAGGCCATGATACGAATCCCTGCAGCCTCTTTCCTTTCCCCTCCAAACTGCCCCAGCTCAACACCTGAAAATGGCTATGAAGCAGAAATGCAGAGCAGAAGAAGGAACTCAGATAGTCCCCCATTCCTCATAGGACAGGGGTCTCACACTTGCGGCCCACAGGCCAATTGCTGGGACGGGTGGGGCACGGGGGAGGGGTCCTGCGGCCTTCAAAGTGCCGGCAGCACCCGGGCCGGCCTCCGGGAGCGACGCGGGATGAGCAGCCCACCACCACCGCGGTGGTGGAATATTTGATGCGGCCCAGCCTCACCCAGACTCTACTTCCAGCGGCCCCCAGGTAAGGTGAGTTTGAGACCCCTGTCATAGGATGACTGTAATTCTCCAAGCTGGGAGGTTTACAGGGGTTGGATTGGATTGCAAAGATGATTTGGAGACTGGCTCCTGGAAATATCACCTGTTTTTAGGAAGTTAGGCTAGGTCTAGAAAATGAAGTAGAGCCTGAATTTCAGGCCACATGCATGGAAAAAGGCTTGTGGTCTGATGTTGTTTGGTCTGCTATAGATAAAGCACTACTATATCATCCCTTGTTAACAACAAAAACTAGCACTAATTGCATTGTGGGGTTATTTTTAACCTTCTAGAAAGTGCCTCAGGTAAGAAAAATGCTGAATCTGAAAACCTTTGTTCTTGTTGAATTCCTCCCTCCCATGCCCCAAAGGCTTAGTATCAACATCAGAATAGCTTCAGCAATCAGGAAGTACAGGTCATTTAAGAGCCAGTCTTTCCTGAGGCTATGCAAAATGAGAAAATCTGCATAATATTGCTTAGACCATTTACTTCTCTGCATAATAACAGGTTGGACTATTAACTTACCAAAAAAAAAAACCTCATAGCACAGCATTTGCCCAATGTATGTATTTCTCTTTGCTGGAGGTTTTAGCTAAGAACTTTAGCTTTAAAATGAGATTAAGAGGATCTCTACTGAACCTTGCTTTCCTTTTTTATGGTGAAAGCAGTATTGTTTATATTGAATATAAAAGTGTGCCATGCAGCCATTCCTATGGAGATTCTGGGTACTTATGAATCTCCGCATGCTTGTTTTGTTTTCAAAGTAAAAGGTAGGAGGCTTAAATTTGGGGACATTTTAGAGTGGGGATTTTGTGACATTGTCTCAGAAGAACCAATCAGTACGATTACTTAGGTGTAAATTGCAGTACAGATGTGAAACAGGTAGATCTAGTTATCCCACATTGCAGAATGACAGTTGCAATGATGTGATAGAGCAGTACAGATATAAAGAATTCTTTGTGGCCCTACAGCCAAGTTCACATGGTGGCTCACAACAGAAATAGAAACTATGTTTAATATAGAACAATAGAACAGTGGGAGATATTGATGCACCATAAAACACTGGAAGAAAATAAAACAAATTACATTAGTCGCAAAGTCGTGTCCTACCCATTGCGACCCATGGACAACACTCTTCCAGGCCTTCCTGTCCTTCACGTTCCCCCTAAGTCCACTTAAGCTCACACCAACTGCTTCAATGACTCCATTGAGCCACCTCATCCTCTGCCGTTCCCTTCTTCTTTTGCCATCAATTGTTCCCAGCATTAGGCTATTCTCTGGTGAGTCCTCCCTTCTCATTAGGTGGCCAGAGTATTTCAGTTTCATCTTCAGTATCTGACTTTCTAAAGAGCGGTCAGGCTTGATCTCCTCTAAGACTGACTGATTTGATCTCCTGGCAGTCCAAGGGACTCGCAGGTGTCTTCTCCAGCACCACAATTCAATTTGGCGCTCAGCCTTCCTTATGGTCCAGCTTTCACAGCCATACATTGCAACTGGGAAAACCCTAGCTTTGACTATACGCACTTTTGTTGGCAGGGTGATGTCTCTGCTTTTTAGTATGCTATCCAGATTTGCCATAGCTTTCCTCCCAAGGAGCAAGCGTCTTTTAATTTTTTGGCTGCAGTCCCTATCTGCAGTGATCCTGGAGCCCAGGAAAATAAAATCTGTCACTACCTCCATTTCTTCCCCATCTATTTGCCAGGAAGTGAGAGGACTGGATGCTATGATCTTAGTTTTCTTAATGTTGAGTTTCAAGCCAACTTTTGCACCCTCCTCTTTCACCTGCATCAAGAGGCTCTTTATTTCCTCTTCACTTTCTGCCATGAGAGTGGTATCATCTGCATATCTGAGGTTGATTTCTCCCAGCAATCTTAATTCCAACTGGTGATTCATTTAGCCTCACCTTTTGCATGATGTGTTCTGCATATAAGTTAAGCAGGCAGGCCGAAGGCCTTGCCTTGCCTTATTCCTTTCCAAATTTTGAACCAATCAGTGGTTCCATGTCCTGTTCTCACTCCCGCATACGGGTTTCTCAAAAGACAAATAAGATGATCTGGTACTCCCATCTCTAATAATTTGCTACAGTTTGTTGTGATCTACACAATTAAAGGCTTTAGCATAGTCGATGAAGCAGAAGTAGATGTTTTTCTGGAACTCCCTAGCTTTCTCCATGATCCAGTGTTTGTTGACAATTTGATATCTAGTTCCTCTCCCTCTTTGAAACCCTGCCTGTACTTCTGGTAGTTCTCAATCCACATACTGCTGGAGCCTAGTCTGTAGGATTTTGAGCATAACTTTACTAGCATGTGAAATGATTGCTGTGGTGCAGTAGTGTGAACATTTTTGGCGTTGCCCTCTTCTTTGGAATTGGAATGTAAACTGACCTTTTCCAATCCTGTGGCCACTGTTGAGTTTTCCAAATTTGCTGGCATATTGAGTGTAGCATTTTAACTGCATCATCTAAAAAGCGCTTACTTGATACTGAAAAATAATCAAAGGTACCAGGTGATACAGCCCAAAGACTAGACAACCCCCAAAGCTTCATTTTGTAGTCACCTCTTTTATAATACCTTTCAAATGTTTATGCAAGCCAGGAGATTTGAGAAGACATGGAATATGCAGTAACTTTCCCCAATGAAGATCAAGTTACACTAACAGTGGAATCTTTGACATTATAATTAAAATATGCATGCAAATCAGTTAAAATGCATCAACAAAAAGGAAATGAATGGCACACATGCAAGAATTTAACATGTTACTTAGTTTAGCCTTTATAAAGTATGTTTCTCCTTATCTTAAGCCTGGTTACTAACCTTCCAGTTAGTGTTATACTTTTGGACAAGCTTTCTATCCAGTTGTACAGTTAATTCCATTTGCATCCTTTTTGCAAATTCATGTCTGTACTTTTATGTTTTCCCATTTTCTCCCATGGTTATAAGCAAACTCTGGTCCACCTGGTTTTAATCATCCTCATTATAGCACCATTACTTTGCCCAGTAGAGAATGAACAATAAAGAGAAGGGTCATTAGGAGTCACAATAATAGAGCTGCTGAAAAGGCAACTTTAGCATCCACCAGGAGCTGCAAGCTGAAGAATAAAATATAGGCTCTGGAAAATACATCCTCACTCAGGAATAAAAGCCACAGAGCAAGAAATACTCCCTCTCGATTCACTCTCCATGCAGGCATTTAGAAGAGAAGTGGCTTGTGGAAATAGCATGTGGAGAAGTCATCTTCACAGGAGCTGCTTCTTGACAAATAGGACTCAGTTTACACAGCACTAGCCACATGGTGCTTCAAGTCTGAGTTGGTACTCTTTTGCTATGGAACATTGGAGCCATGAAAAGACACCATTTTCCATATGTAAATACATGCTGAAAGTATAAGAGAAAATTTCTCCTTTAATTATGTTACCAAAGAGCATTTAAAACATGTTAAAGAATGGATTTATTAATGTCAGTATTCACCCTTGAAATAAGTAGCAAGGTGCTGCAAATTGAATAGTTTTTGATCTCAGATACTTCAAATACAGTAGCAGTTCTGTTTCTGTTTAAGGTAATGCTGTATCTTGATGTTGTTGTTGTTAGTCGTGAAGTCATGTCTGACCCATCGCAACCCCATGGACAATGCTGTATCTACACAACTCTAATTCAAGCTAAGCTCCTTCCCTCGTGCATTGGATATCATATCAAGAAAGGAGCATTTTCTCATCCATCCAACAACATAGGAGAGGCCATAAAGAATTATATTTTGTTAGGCCAGAGATGGTAATAACCAACTTTTATGAGGGAAGATGAATAAAATAAATGAAGAAATAAATGTAAAGGGTTTTTTCATACTGAACACTATCATCATCATCATCTCTATAGCTGAAGTTCTCTGGGTGGTTTACCTTGTTCTGTCAATTATTAATGATAAAAATTAAAAGCTCTTCTAAGTGATTCTATGGTCAAGTTCATTTCTGGATTTTTGCAGATTATTTAATAATCAAGATCATCTTTTGAAAAGTTATGTTCATGTTAGACCTTTCACATTAGACAGCTGAATGCCATGCTCCTGTGTTTGAGCCAATCGAATGTCTACCCCAGCCCATTTGAGAACCCATTTCCAGCTATTCCACAGTCTGTGCTCTTAAGCTAAGCTTGGGCTTAGCTAAAACTGGAAAGTTTCTGTTCACCTTTGTTCAGTAGAATGCTGGGGTAAAAGAAACTATGTAATATATAATGAATGTATAAGCATTTGATTATTATTAGTTTATCACTTCTTTTCAAAACAATTGTAATTCTGTTTTCATTAGTGATTTTTTATTTTATTTATTTTTACTATTTACTAGTAAATTTACTAGTGATTTTCCCATTTTATACTTTTGAATATGAAAAGAAACACCCAGTAATTTTGCCTCTGTCTTACACTGCACCTCCACAGTTTAAACTCCACTACCATCTCCATGCCCTGGATACCTAGGGAAGTAACTAACCACCTTTGGATACACATCTGCATAACAACCACAAGGAACACTGTCTTAACAGCCTCAGAAATGAAGAGGACAGACCTACTGCCAGATATCGAAACAATCTTTTCTGAAGGATGATCATTCCATTCCACAGTTAAATTAACCATAGATTAACTTACTGTGTAGAAATGCATAGTGACTGACAGTGGAAGGATGAAAATATTTAAAAATTTGTTGCAAAGTGAATTTCAATTGATGGTGAAAAGAACAATCAACACTGATGGAGTTCAATTCCTACATTCATGATTTACTCTCCTTATTCTCCTTGCAAGCAGTGCAAAGTGCTATGAAAATGGCCAAAAACCAATTTAACTCATTTTCACTAATTCAAGCTCCTAGGTATAGAAGAAAATTAGTTAAGTTGTCCTGATTAAAAGCTTTTCTATTTAAAGTTTAAGTCAAAGCTATGCAGTTTATGTTAACCATGAAATCAAGGATAATCAAGGCCAAAGATTAATTTTCTTCCACACTTCCCTTCTCTGAAGCTTCATTTTCATCTTTGGAAATGTGATCTTCACATATCTCCCCATTCAGCCATTTATTCTTCTGTTGGTTTATTGAAGCATATTAGCATCATGTTCCTTATGTTGCTCTGTTACAATTTGTGTTAATATTATTTGCATAGTATTAATTTCAGTTTTAGCAGACATATGTTCAGCAAAATATTTTGCTAAAATTTTTAGCAATTATGATTATGTAGCATTTTATGAATAAATAACAAGCATAAATTATAACAAAAAGAAGCAATATAATCATTATTACCTTGGAATCCTAGGTTTCCCAATGAACCTGAAATTCATGACCACATATCCCAGTAAGTATTCTGTATATTTATCTTATGATATGTACTTCTCATCTTTCTCAGATTTTCTACATCAGTTTTGATTTTTCTTTTACCTTTATTAATGAATGTGCAGCATGTTTGATTAATCACAACCCCCCACCCCTTTTCTGCTAACAAAAAGTTTCAGGCCACGCTGTTTCATAGAACTACTCCTACTAAGCTATTTACTTCTGTCCATATTGAGAAGAGTCCCTCTCCCACAGATGCTGAGAGCATCTCTATGGTACCTGATACTTTGGTTAATACTTTTTGTAGTTCATATATGTCTAAAGATGTAAAGAATATGTGTAAAATAGCATGCCCAATGCTAGTACTAACCTCTCACCTCTTGAAAGCCAGCTTTGTGAGTGTTCATGATTAATTTGGTCATGCTAAGAAATGCTATGAATGACATACCCTGTGTACAATGGCCAATCCAATTTTCTTCTTCAAGTTATTATTGTATAGATATATATTTTAACCTGTTTAATATGTGGTTTTAAATTTTGCATTGTAAGATTTAATGATATTTTAATATGTTTTATGCAATGAATCTTTTGTTGTTATTTTTTATGTGCTTCGTGAACCACCCATACTGCTTTGGTTGTTGGAAGGTATAAAAGTTAACTAATTAATAAGCAACAAATTTATCTTTTAATTTAGAAACATTAAAATTTGCCCAAATTTGAAGAGTAGTTTTCAATAGTTATCTTCTGACTGATTACTTTCTTAAATATTCCCCAGATGGTACCAGCCTTGAAGTATAGGACAATACCCCAGTCTGGTTGCAAGCCAACCCATCTTCCTTTTTGATCACCATTACTGTCTAAATTTTCCAAACAAAAAGAGGACTCCATATTTGGTTGTACCTGTAATTTATATTTTTCTACATCTTTCCTTCTTTTCCTACATCTGGGGAATGTAGGAAAGGATGGGATAGAAATGCTTTTAATAAATAAATACATAATATTTTTCCCATAATCTGTTTTATTAGGAAATCTGTCTGCTTTTAGAAACCAGGTTTGATTAATTGCTGCCCAGACACTTAAAGGAGCTGGGAAATTTATTAAGGGAATTCCTTGTCTCAGCTATTTTGGGCCTTGGGTACAAATTCAACAATTTGTTTGTTTGTGATAAGTAATATTCTTGTTAATTAGTGTAAAAATAAGTTTTTCTCCCAACCCATTCTCCAGTCAACCAATTGTAGTATAGGATTTTTCTAAATATTTTTTTTTTCTAAATCATTTTCCTGGCTGTTTTCCCCTTTGGAAAGTAAATCAGGCCTATTCTGAATGTGTGAGATATATAAGGTGATCGGCTTACAATTTCACCCTCAATTTAAACAGATGAGGTGCCATAGATACAAGGTTTGGGTTTTCCAGAATTTCTAGAAGAATATGTTGGATTAATTCTTATAATGGGGAAGTGCACTCTTTTCCCATAAACATATAACATTTCTTTCTAATAAATATACCACTTGTGAAATTTCCTGTCTCTCTCTTCTGAGGGACTTATAGTTGGAGCTAGGTAGATTTTTATAATTTAATTAGTAAGAATGTGTTCAATCTACTTGTAAATAATGTTCATTTAGTGCATATACTCCTGGTTTAGTTATTAACCCTTTGTTTTTATATAAAATAACACATTTGCGTCAACAAAAGATTTAACAAAGTAATAAAATCATACCAATGATATATAGAATTGAAGAATCTCTTGATTACAACAGACTCATAATTACTGTGAGCTTTAGTCAACAGGAAATTATGATTCAGTTCCTCATCCCACTTGGATCCTCATTGATTCTGTTTCTCCATCATTCTTTGTTTTGCTTTTGCTTGATGTGAAGTCTCACTAAGGAATTCTTCCAGGATGGACCTGTTGATAAATTCGGCGCCCTAGTTTTGTGTTTAGAATTTGTCAGGCTGAGCAGAGGAATATTAGGCATATTATGAATTTGGCTTACTTCAGACAATTTTTCCAGATTTAATTGGCTAAATCTTCACTCTGTTTTTGCCAGGACATTAACATGGACTGGAGTGGTGGGTGGGTTTCCTACCTTCTTTTTACAGATCAACACTGGGAAATGTGAACTTATGACTTCTGTCCCTTCAGGTTGTTTCACAATTTTGCACTGTGGTGCATGGATTCATGTAGAGAGTTCCTTAAACTTCTCCACAGTGTTAGTTATGAGAAGAATGTGATATGCCCTTTCCAACAGAGGTCTAAATAGGTCTTTTGTTGATTCACTTTTAAACAGACTCAGCTGCCTTGCTTGATGGAATGACACTGTTCTTCTGTTTCCCTTGGAAGCCCCTCCTGATTTTGGGAATGTTTCAGCATTAATAAAAAGTTTGTTTGGATTGTAATTTCTTTTTCTTTAATTGGACTGCAATTTTCTTTAATTTTAAGAGGTTTTTTTCCCCTTCTACACAGTGAAATAAATCTTCCCAAAGCATATCCAAAGCTTGTTATGAAGTTACAACAAGGCATTTGGAAAGTCAATACACATTTCAATTTATTTGAAATCACATTTTAGCCCATTCCACATTTGTTTACATTTTATACTGACATCATACTGATTTTAATGATTGTGGGTTTTTTATTGTTATAGTATGTGTACTGTAGGGATAATAAACCATTTATAGTTAGAGCTTGATTACACACCTGATAGTAATGGCTTACTCTCATGTTATGAATATAATGACTTACTTTCATATAAGACTTTTCAAAGTAATAATTTTAAATGGAAGTATGGTGTTAAGTGTATGTGTCTTTTGTGAATTGGAATACTGATTAAACTGCAAGAAGGCAACTGCACTATTGCAAATGCACTACATTCCAATCATTAGCAGCCTGTTTCCAATGCAGAACTGCACCACCTGATACAGCTTCCCAGTTTGATTCAGCACTATGGTCCAATTTGTTCCTTTGCATATATGTGTCTCAGGGTCTTCATGTGAAATGAATGGAAGGTTCTACATGTGCAAGACATTCTATGCATCTAAACTGGGTGGTAGGAGGGAATGATTTATATTTGTTCTTAAAAGAGTGAAATCTACCACACTGATTTCACCGAATGGATGCATGTGTACAGAGAAGCTTGAGGAACTAAACTTTCCCTTGTACTGTTCCAGAAGCCTTTTGGGAGGGTTATATCACTGTCCTGAACAGCTTGGGCTTTGTTGGAGGGGGCTGTGGGAGGAGTAACCCAGATTAGGTAGGTACCATGCACAAGGTGCGTCACAGTCTCCCTGCATGGCAAAGTTCTTGGTATTCAGAGGCACTACAGAGTAGCTTTTCAGGGTGAAGGAATGGAAAGCTTGTTCAAGTTTCTCTTATGCAATCAATCCATCATGTAAGCTTCTTTTGGCTTCCACAACCACTGGATGCAACTACATGTGTATAAATCAGATATTCAAATTAAGTTTTGGATACTTTGATACCCCAACAGATGTGAATGTTCCTGTATTCCTTATTCTGGTGCTTCTTCTATATTTATCCGTCTTATCATGAAATTTCAGTTATAAAATGTAAATGGGTTGCATAAGTTTATTTATTTATTTGTTTGTTTAAAACATTTCTATGCCGCCCCTATCACACCAAAGCCTCGGGGCGGCTCACAACATTCATAAAAAATACAATTAATAATTTAAAAACTAGTACTATCTCGGCTATATATATTAAAATCTATAAATACAATAATAATAAATTAACAGCTAAAATAACTTTTAAATTAAAAGGTCTTTGCCTGGCGCTGAAAAGCAAATAATGATGGCGCCAGGCGGACCTCTCTGGGGAGCGCATTCCATAGGTAGAAGCTGAGCTTGACTTATCCACGTCATGAAGATGGAACTGAGATTAGTTCTACTTATATCTTTCACCACAACAGTATGATTGAAGTCATTGTCAACAAGATATATTTAGAAGTCTGTTTCTTATTGGCAACATACATGATTGGTTTTCTTAGATTAAGAAAGAGAAAGAAGAAGGCTAGATTTGCTATCCTATTTAAACATATTACACTCAGTTGACAATGAAGAGTTTTCCCTTCTCTTTCAGAATTAGTCTTCAGACACCATGGTCAATGTCTTTCATAAGGAATTCTATCAAATAGTTTCCCCCACACTAATAATTTCTACTGGTAGTATTCAGTGTTCAACTATTTACTGATAAATGCTAAAACTGAAATGTCTACTCAATTACTATGATTAACATAACCCTATCCTAAAGCATTAGCAATATTCTTTATGTAAACTCTAGGCTGAATGTGCCATCTAAGATTAATGAAGCCTACAACTGAAAAGGTGTATCTCATTCAACATCTAATCTCCCTTATGCACTTGTTTTACAAAATGCATTTTTGAAACCTTGCCGGGGGGGGGGGGGGATCTCCTTGGGGACATTTAAGGTGGGAAAATGGTACGTTAAATGACCTTTCTGTACCACACTCCTGCTCTGTGCTGAATCCCACATTTACTTCACCAAGCATCTCTGTTTAACAAATAAATAAGATAACCAAGCAGTATAAACCCTTGTTAAGTATGTAATGTTTAGTTACAAGTACAGTTCCTGTGCAATATTTAATTTTGCATTGAAGCTGGCTGCTAGAAATGAACTGACCGGCTAAATTTATGCAGCTGTAGAAATAGTCATTCAGTTCTTTGCCACATCATGCAAACTGCTAGTTTACACTAATAACCCATAAACAAAAAATGGGCCACCCTGTGGAACAGAATTGTGAAGTCAATTGTACTAGGGCATTTCAAATGAAAAAAGATGACATATCTATTATCTCATATCTTTCCTGCATAATGAATGCTAATCAAAAACTCTTTCATTTACACTCTGTCAATGGCTTTGAGTAATGATGTCATGTCATATTACCTATTAACATGGGTATTCCCACAAGAGGCAGCCATCCTGGGGTTTGCATGTCTGATACTGGGAACATCTAGAAACATTTGTGACCATCTGTTAAAATGACCGTGCCTGCCAATCTTCAACTTCTGGTCAGCTTGTGAAACATGGCAGGCGTAATTTTATTTGCATGAAGTCCCTGCAGAACTACGGCAAGGCCTCAGTGAGACCACATGCTCTTTTCCAACTGATTAAGTCCACTGACACCCCTGTAACACAAGGGCTAACAATGAGAATGTAACAGCTGCCTGAATTAACCACAACATTTCTCTGTGCCTTTCCTGGAAATTCCATACACATATGTGAATACTAAATTTCTGCTCTAATAACAGGCCCCTTTCATTAGAATTTCAAATAATTTCAACAGTTCCATGTGTTCAAGGCCTGCTCTACCATCTTCAGGCACTAGGTGGTAGATTTCCCTAATTAGCATATAGCATTGCAGTTGATGCAATCTGAAGCTGGGACAGGGCACTCCAGAGAACAGAGGTGCATGGATTCCCATTCCTCTGTACTGTGATCCGCCCCTCAGGGGAATGAAATGAATATACCCCCTTTTCAGGGGAACTACTACAACCAGTGCATCATGGCAGCAGTACTGCCCAGGAGTGCCAGCAGCTTCATTTGCACAAGGCAGTCACAGTGTGCCTGGTTGACAATTTCGAGCGCTGCCTGAAAGTTTTGCTGTATTTCTGCATATTGGGACAAAGGATTCCAAGTTCAAGTATGTGATGGTAACTGAGCTACTGGTGGCTGACCAAGAAAGAGATCTTTGGGTTCTGGTGGACAACCGTAGGAAAATTTCAACCCACTGTGTGCCTGCTGTGAAATAGACAAACTATATGTCAGGCATAATTAGGCAGAAAACGGAAATAAATTTGCCAGTATCATGTTCCCTTATCCCAATCTATGCCACGATGATACTTAGAATACTGCAAATAGTTCTGGTCACCGCACCCAAAGTATTGTGAAAATGCTGGGCTGGATGGACCATTGGTCTGATCCAGTGTGGCTCTTCTTACGTCCTTATGCTATTCCCAGCCACGCAAGCCAGATCCGTTCTCTAGTAATTAAAGTGTGATACAGCACTGGGACTTGCAATTTAAAGTAGCCTTTTGATTTGATTGTGGACAATTCCATTATTTTTATCTGACCTTGGATTTGCTGATGCCACTGTTGAGCATAGGTCATTATCCATCTTGTTCAAATAATGCTATTGCCTTTGCAGCCTGGCTTTGACTAATGAGTAGGTTTCTACTTCTATTAGTTCCTGTGCCTTCTTCCATGAACCACTACAAAAATATCCAGCCACAGGGAAAGGATATGCAGTGCTTTCAATCATGTGTCAGTGGAAACTTCTAATCCTCATTTCAAGGAAATAGGTACCCTGGCTGACACCACAGCCATTAGGAAGTGATTTGGGCTGGTACTCTGAATCTGCAGTGAAGGTGCAAATATTGTTACCGGTTGTCCTAAATGGTCAAGAGAACAAGAAGCACGTAGACTTCCAAATGTATTTCAATCTCAAGACATTAATTGTGATTTCCCCCCCACACTCCCTTTAATAGCTTAGATTTAACTGTACCTCAGGGCCTTCCGAGAATCAGGCCATATCAAATTTGTTCATCCAGATTCAAATCAGATTATTTCAGTCCTTTTGAAAAGAAGTGAGGAAGTCATTCTTCTGGACACTTTTCAAGGCCTTCCTCAAGATGTTTCTCATGGCCTTCGATCACACAGTGAGACACTTTCCTTCCATGTCTGTTTTTAGCTACAAATGTGCCTGTTACACCCAAGGCACATCAGAAACCAGTAAAAGAAATCTGTTGAAGCACTAATGGTCCATTTGGGGAACATTACCAGTTTGATAATGATCAACTAGAGAAGGCAAAATCCAGGAAAGTTAATTCCTCAGACTATCTTTACTTAATGATCCATTCATCATCAAGTGATACTTAAGGTAATGATATATTATGAACTTTTAAAAAAGTAATTAAACATACAAGGTTCTTATACTCATTTTGGTAAATAAAAACTTCTTTTTGTCCAGTGCTAGCAGCTATTATTAATTTCTGAGAAGCAGATGGTAAAATTTCAAGTACTGAATATGTTTAAAAGTTGCATCTTTTAAGCTTTTAAGACTTTTTGGCAGAGCAGACTCAGATACCATAATACATGTCCACTGATGTTTCACAAACTGAATTTTATGTCTTATCTTCCATCAATCAACAAATTTTATTACAAATTATGAGCTTTTTTGAGCTGCTCTGCTGGTACAGTTAATAAAATTGGATATGAAAGTACACATGCTGGCATGACTCATAATTAGTGACCTTGCACAGATGTCCATTTGCTGCTGCACTAAATAGTTTCTGAAGTCATCACTGCTGAGGAATAGAGACGAAAAGGAATTCCGGAGGCTCAAATGTACTGGGTCTTGATGGCTGAACCACTAAGATTGCAGAAAATTGACTGTCATCTTTTGTACCTAGGTTCTCAGGACTGATCTGTAGTGAATGGTATGTATGTGGGTGGAATATATCTTTCTGCTTTGGCTGCAGAAAATAGGCCATTCTTTGTACTGATGTAAGTAAACATTTTATTTGATAGAGCTACTAGGATTATAAATATAAATAAATCTGCCCCATCTTTACCTGAAGAGAAAGATCACAGGAAACTAGCTGAAGGAAGAAGCAAGTTGCTACTGAAAAACATCCTACTAGGTCTAATTCACTAGTTTTAGGTTCTGTATTACCTGGGACTTGCGTATCTGAAGGACAACTTTCTCTAGTGGCTTTTCAAGTGCCCCCTTCCCATGTAGGCTTTACTAAATGGCTACCAGAGAGTGGGCCTTTCCAGTGGTGGTGCCAAAGCTGTAATTCATCCCTTGCGTTATGTTCTTGGGGCACTGTAAAAATTTTGACCCTAAGCAGCAGCCACAATTCTGATACAGAAGGCAAGGAACCTTCTGGATTGGGAAGACTAGTAATGAAAGATGTGGTGAGACAGGACCACAGTACCAAGCTTTCTTAACTCTTGAGTCAGGTACTCCCCAGACAGGCCTCCCTGAGGTTTCTCCTCATGCTCACCAACGCCTACTCACCCACAAAGATAATACAGAAGGTGGGAAGAGGAGATTCACAGCTAAGCTCCAGACCTGAGGACTAACCCATTTAAGTTCTACTTTCTTGAGGACCACCTGATAGTGTAGCCCAGCTTCCCTCAACCTGGTGGCCTTCAGACGCATTTAGAATGCAACTCCCAGAATTCTTATCCAGCAGGGCCATTGACTGGGAATTCTGGGTGTTGCAGTCCAAACGTGTCTGGAAGGCACAAGGTTGGACAAGGCTGGTGTAGGTCGAGAGGGTTAAAGGCTTCAATTGGGGTCAACAACATGTCAGACTTGAGGTGTCTACTTGGTGCTATCCAAGGTTTGCAATTCTAACTGAAATCTTCTGCCAACCACGAGCTGAGCAAGCAGTCCTCAGCTATCTCGTGTATGCTGTGGTCATCCAGCTGTGGAAAGAACAGAACAGGTCTTCAATATTATCTATTGTGCATTTGCAAAGCCAGTCCTATTCCCTTGAAATATCAATGGCAATTGATAGCTTTTATGGGTGTTCTTCGCTCCCTGAACCAGTTTATCTCTTCTGCTGTTCCATTTTAGCTGAGCTTTTCTGTTGTTTTTGATGTCAGGTTTTTTTCCCCCGTCTCTGTCTTTCTTCCATATCCTTTAATGGGAAAATTGCTTCCATTAGCTAGCCAGGCACTATGAAATCCCTGTTCCCAATGGCAGTGGTGCCATCAGGAAATGACTTTGGGCAGAGGTCCAGTGCCCTACTCCATAGAATGAGCAGGAGACCTCTAAAACATGGTGGGATGTGCTTACTAAATGTTGAACCAATGTGAGATAATGCACAGGAACATCTAAAGTGGTGGAGGCATGCAACCAGTAAAAAATTGAGTCTAAAATTACTCAACTGCGTCATTGCCCACTGGATGAAAGGAATGAGGCTAATCTTACTTTTAAGAATACACTTTCTAATATTAATGGAGCATAGAAGTGCCCCTTTAGTTAAGGCAAATTGCAAAAACATGAAGGCAAGGCAAGGCAAGGCAAGTTTCTATCATCATGAGCCTCAATACTCTATACAAACAAATTCCTGTTGAGCTAACAGCATGGTATCTTGTTCCATTTCATTGCCAGCATCAGAAACAGTCACAAAGGGGCTACGAAAGAAGGCATCATGCACAAATTTAACTTATTAGTGGGGGCATCACTTTCATGTTGACAGTATTGGAGGAGGTCCCTCTGCCCCCAGCACCCAATTTGTAACCAAAGGGTGGGGAAGCATTTGCAATCTGAAGGCTCTGGACAAAGAGAAATACCTCAGAAATGGGTCAGATCACTACGTTGCTGACAGGGGGCCCACAAAATGATTGCCCAAATCTCATTCTGTCTCTCTTTCACACACAGAACTCTCTGTCTGTCTGTCTGTGTAAACACAGACACCGCACTCTTGCAAATGCTGCCTAATGGCAGCACAGGAAAGGCAATTCCATTTACCACAACAGGGGATTGAGGGGGAGCTAGGCCTTCCTAACAGCAACATTGAGACTTTTTAAAGAAGCAGGGGGAAGCAGAGAAACCTCTTGTCCACGATCAGTTGCAAACTGCAGAGAAGAATGCAGAGAAGCCAGGCACCAGTGCTTGGCTACAGATGCATGTGCCCCCTTTCCATCAGCCACCTGGAGAGCTTTAAGCAGATGCATGAGGGGAGAGCAGCCCTCACAGGATGACCTCGTGGGGTCAATGGGCAAGGAGCCTGTTGAATGTGGTTGCCTATCAAAGGACAGAATGGAGGTATCTTCTCTCTTGTTCAATTACCTTGTGATGTTCTCATTATCTCCAAAATAACAGACAACTTTTCCCTTAATGGACCTGAACAATTACATAGACTGTAACTTTTCAGAACCTGCATGGGCCCATTCTGAGTTTGGTTGCCTTTGTTTTATGTTCCACGATAAAATTCTGCTTAATGAAGGGGACAGCCCAGCTCTGCCCTGCCCCCCCCCCGCCGCCCCTGTTGTCCCTTTGAGGCCACTGTCTCAAAACAAACAGATTGTAGATAAGGGCTCTGTAGAAACTTGTCTTGCCTTGACTGTCTTCATCCCTGGTGGCTACTGTGCCTTATCTCCTCCCTTGCACTGTCACCTTCTATTGCATTGCGCAGGATATTTGCGCAGGATATATATTTTAATTGACAGGGGAAAACATGCATTGCAATCTCACTAAAATGGCTCTTTATGGCTGGCTGCTGTGGATGGAAGCCATAACTTGAGGATGCATCATTTAGTTCTGGACTATGAATAATTTATACTGAACATAATTCCTTTTTATGGGTCCTATTCATTAGGGGGGAATCAGAAAGAAAGCACACACATTTTGTGTTATTTGCCTTGAGGTGGGACTAAGCAGTCCTTATGTGATTTTGGAGGGAGGGAAGGCTGGGGGGTAAAAAAACAAACACACACTTTTAAAAGAAACCCTTTTACAGCCACCATGGGGTTTGCTCTTTAACCAGCTGGAATAAATATATATGATTAAAAACATACCAACAGCACAATATAACACTGTGAGTAATTTTTCTCCTGTGGCCAAAAAGGTACCTTGATACTTTAAACTCTGTTATTTTGTGGGGGCGTTTTCCAGCACATGCAAAAGGTCAAGTACATTTCACAGACTGAAGAGCAGTAAAAAAGCACTACTAAAAATCCAAAGGTACCTGCCTGCACACCTAATGCCTTGTTTGTTTGTTTGTTTGTTTGTTTAGTGCATTGTTAACCAGCCCAAACAGTATGTTTTTCTTCCTCTTTCTTCCATGTATATCTTCACAAGAACTCTATACGAGAGGTTTATTATTTATTTATTTATTCGAGCAGGTGGTAGCTGGGAAACTGCAAGCTCTCTTGGAGGAAACTGACCGTCTTGGACCCATTTCAGTCTGGTCTCAGGCTTGGCTATGGAACTGAAACTACCTTGGTTACCTTGCACGATGAACTGTGCACGATGACCTGTGCAGGGAGATGGACGGGGTAGTGTGTCCCTGTAGGTTCTCCTGAACCTCTCATAGGCTTTCGATACCATTGACCATGGAATCCTCCTGGATAGGCTGGCTGAGCTGGGAGTTGGAGGCACTGCTTTGCAATGGTTCCACTCCTACTTCACTGTCAGATTCCAGAGGGTGGTGCTGGGGGATTGTGGCTCTGCACCATGGCAACTTTACCATGGAGTCCCACCGGATTTCATTTTATCCCCCATGCTCTTTAATATCTACATGAAACCACTGGGAGAAGTCATCCGGAGGTTTGTGATGTGGAGCCATCAGTACACTGATGACACCCAGTTCTACCTCTCATTTACATCTACTCCAGGTGAGGCAGTGGCTGTCCTTAGCTGGTTCCTGGGCAGCATGGTGGGCTGGAGGAGGGCCAACAAACTGAGGCTTAATCCAGACAAGATGGAGGTCCTATTGGTAGGTGGTTCAGCTTTCTGGGTAAGTGATTTGTATGGGGTTGCACTCCCCCTAAAGGACAGGGTGCACAGTTTGGGAGTGCTCCTCAACCCAGAGCTGTCCCTGGAGCCTCAGGTGGTACAGTGGCGAGGAGCACTTTCCTTCAGCTTTGGCTGATCCATGAGCTGTGTCCTTACCTGGATGAGCAGTGCCTAGCAATGGTGACCCTTGCTCTGGTGACTTCCTAATAGGACTATTGTAACACGCGGTATGTGGGGCTGCCCTTGAAGATGGTCCAGGTACTTCAATTGGTTCAGAATAGAGCTGCCAGGATGTTAACCGGAACTGGCATGTATGAACATATAATGCCAATCCTTTGCCATCTACACTAACTACCAGTTGAAGTCTGGTCCCAATTTAACATGCTGGTGATGACCTATAAAGCCCTAAAGGGCTTAGGACCCAGCTGAAGGAGCATCTCCTTCCTTATATGCCTTCCCACCCTTAACATCTCGCATGGAGGTCCTTCTTTGGGATCCCTCCTTGAAGGAGATTAGGAGGGTGGCAACTAGGAAAAGGGCCTTCTTAGTGGTGGTGCCCTGGCTATGGAATGTGCTCCGCAGAGGAATCTGCTTGGTGCTGATTCTGTATTCTTTTCTGCACCAGGCTAAAACCATTTTTTTCACCCATTATTTTAAGGTTGGTTAGGTGTTAATGTGGGGTTGTGGGGGGGGGGGGGTTGACATTGGATCCTGCGCTTCACTTTATTCTGTTTTTATTGTAGACCATCCCAAGACTGTAGTAGTCAGAGGTATATAAAAGCTTTAAATACATACCTAAGCCTCATTTTGCATATACAGTGGATTCTGTGGCATGATTTTATTTATTTATCTATAGCCTTTCTTTTTCCTGCAAGAAATCCACGGCAGTTTACATAATCCTCTTCTTCCTTTCCATTTTATCCTCATAATGTGTGAGGTAGCTTTTGCTAAAAGTCAGTATCTGGCCCAAAGAATTCTTCCTCACAGACATCCAGCATGATATATTAGCGCCCCATATGCTTCCTGGCTGAGCAGGACTGTCAGACATGCTAGCCACTTACACAACCACAGCAGCTCGCATGGTCCATAGCTCTAGGTCCACCTCATTGGTGCCTGATAGAGAGTTACTAGTTAAGACTCCTCTGATGCACAGTTGCTAGTCTGTGATTCTGGAGTGGAAACCTACCTGTCTGCCCGCAATAGACTGAGCAAGGCACAAGAATTGTCACACTGGGGCTTACTCTTGAATGTGGGTGAGGTTAGGCAGGAAAACCACATATAGTGTCATGCAATGTAAACAGAACTTTAAATAGAGCCTCTTATGTACCACTGTCTTGGCCTCCCATTATAGGCAACTAAAAGCACAATCCTATGCATTGGCACCATCACACCAGTACAGGCAACAGCTGACATTCCCTCGGCAGTGGAAGATGCCATAGACATGTTTCTCTAAAATGGTTGCACTGCATCCCTTTTGGTGGGATACACGTCCTTATCATGTCAGAACTGAACACATTGTCCTGATGGGCAATGGAAACTGCAGTAGAGCACTGACAGAACCAGCTAGTTGCCCCAGCAGTGAGGCTGTCCATGCTTTCTTCCTCTTCACCATCATTTTGTTAGAATATTGTTTTACCAGGGCTATATTTAGCTTCAGTTACACGGCCATGTAGGTATATCTATCTGGCCACATAGCACTGAAGAAACAGCAAGAACATGGAGCGAATCTAAAGCAATGCTAAGATAGAAAAGCTTAAAAAGTATTTTGGGCTCCTTGAAAGCCCCCATTGTGCCTTGAAAATGTTTAGTGCCTAAATTTAACACACCACTAAACAAGCTAGAACAGTGTCATTAAGGAGCGGACAACTTGGAGCTTCCAAAGGTTCTGTCCTACAACTGCTATCATCCTTCACCATGGCCATGCTGACTACATACGGTGAGATTTAGGGACCAAAATGAGTGAAGAACTGCAAGTTATGCACTCCTGAAGAACTTAGAAGAATCCACACTACACTTCTATAAATTGCATACTATTTCTAGGAAACCAACTCCAAATCTGTGTTTATGTTTGATATTTAGAGTGTTTTTTCCCTTGTAAGATATTTTAGGACTCTTGAATAAAGGGTGCATCCAATCACGCAATCAATTAAAACCTAGATAACAGACTTATGCATTTCTCCTGGAACTTATCCAGCTATGCTTTGAAGGTAGCAGTGCTTATGCTGTCTGCCAAATAAAAGCGGCCTATTTCCTTGCTTCATAAATGATAGCATGAATCATACACTTATCAGGCTACAGATCTTTCTCATTTGGTACAGTTGATTTCAAGAATAATGATTACACTGGAGTTTAAACATTTGCATCCTGCCTATTGAAAAAACTCCATTAATCCTGTTTGGAAACAACTTCTATATAAATTAACCTCACTTAAATGTGCCAAAGGCTAGTATAAGCATAATTCTCATAATAAATTAAAGGTATCCTATGCAAGTAAAATCCTAACTTTTCTTTCTCTTCTTTTTCTCTCTGGATTTGCATCAAATTATATTTTTATGGTTGGCAATATGGAAGCAAATTCACAGAGGGTATCATCTATATGCTTAAAGAAGGGGTCTGGATCAATAAAAACATCAGCAAAGAAACCCTTCTTTTTTAAAACACATGACCATTTCAAGTTTCTCAGCTTTGCCACATGGAATCTTTCTGTATTCACGGAGCAATTCAACATTGCTTTTAAAAGGTACTGGATATTCTAGCAGTAGTTTCTTTAATGTATAATGTTTATTGTACAAAAGAAGAGAGGCTGCAGTTAGCACCCCGAAGAGGCAAAGGAAAAACAGGGAGGTTTAATAATGCATCTGTAATTATCATTATGCCACAGGAGTCTTTCCTTCTGGGACTGGCCACAATAACTCAATGCAGCACTCTCATGGGCAGACATAATTGCAGATTGCCTGCTGGGCTCTGCGCTGTGCGACGTTAATCTGTTTATTTAGAAGCCATGCACTATCAGCTGTGATGCAGAAAGCCTTAATAATATGACATGAATTTTCAATATTACGTCTCAGTTAGAATTAATATTTCATTAGCAGAACATGCAACCAGCTACTGATTAAAAAACATATCTTAGAACACTTTTACTGCATGAGAAAGCATGTCATCTAAATGCACTGATCAGCACTTACAGACAGACATTTTCATTTCCCTACATAATGGTTGCTTGGAATAGGTTTGTTTTCATTTTTAAGGTTTCGTGCAAGAAAAAATATAACTGTGAAAAATGAATGGAAATGCTTTGAGCACTTGTACTTTCTGAATAATAACTGAGTATTATAAAGCACTTCACATTTTGAGTGCTGATGAACGTTCTCAATTTACCTGTAAAAAAAATTGCCAAATGCCAGTTTTTCATGTGTTTGTTCAAGTTGTTGCTATTTTTAGAGACTTTTTTTACTGGAAGTTTAGATTAAAAGCAGATCAGTCATAGTACCTTTTAAAAACATCCATCTATTTAACAGGGTTTCATTTGGTTCACTCAACACACAGTTTAAGCCTCAGAAGTCATGCCACATCTTGATGGCTGTTCTGAATATTCCATTTGCTGTGGGCAATTGCCACCGCTTATGAGCTCCAAACCTGGTAAGATGAGTTTATTTTGCCAGTTAACAAACCAAATCATTACCCAGTTTTGAGTTCAGATGGTTTGATAACATCTGAAAAAGCTACCTCCACTTGCTTTGGACATCATAAGTCATGACTTGAGTATTCACAATTGCCACCAACACATACTGCAAGCCATTGTGCTGTAAAGAAACCACAGTGAACTGTGGTGATTGTGCAGACTAGGCCTACGCGTTGATTCATCAGTGGGTCTAGTGTGTGGATTTACATATCGAAGTGCAAAGAAGTGTATCTCATACACAGAACCTTTAATATGAACTGAAGCATAATTACACACAATTCATATGTTCTACTGCATATAGACTAGTTTGTGGCTTGCTTCTCCACCCACTATGTATAAAACCTACTCATCTGAATTGTATTTGATCTTGATCTGTAGTGGTATAAGTAGTCTCCATCCCAAAGGTCCTATGCATTCAGTTTTAGTTGTGTCTTATGCATTTCAAATTTAGTCAAATGTGTGAAAAGAACAAATGAACAAACAAATGAACTTTGATCCTTCAAAGGCTCTGAACTGCATAGAGACCTAAACTAAAATAATAGATATGGATGATAGTAAAGCAAATTATGACTGATGTCTGTCAGCCTGCCACCTTCCTGCTTAGTTCTTCTTGCTGATTCAATTATTCCTGAAAAGAGAAGAACCCTGAAGCCAGATGCTTAAAGCCTAAAACTCCAGATCCTCAGCAACTTTATATTATTGCCTATAACTTCTCTCAAATTGTTTTAAAAGCAATTGGCCAGGCAACGTTTTCACTCCCTTCAGTACTCAGTTTGCTTGCATGTTCAAGGAATTAACGGCAAGTAGAAAGGGCAGTAAATATCAATGTAATCATGTGTGAGGCATCTAGAGTTTTGGCACCGATGTGTGTTGTATATTCCAGGACCATCGGAAACAGTCTGTTTTTCCTCCTCATGTTTTAAATGGTTTCCATGGAGTGGGAACTGCAAATTACTCAAACAGTTAATTGAAATTGAAACACCCCAGAATTCCTTCTGAAACTTTACCCAATCATCTCCCAAGCAGCTCTGCTAGGAGCTGCAGTTCAAGAAATCTTCAAGAAACCAATTTAGAGAAGGCTGCTTCATAGCAACTACCTATCAATCCCTAGTTTGCTTCATTCATACCAAATTTCACAAATCACATAGAGAATAATATGTCAGGATGCTACTTGATGTCATTCCAACTTTCAGAGATGTCATCTGAAGTTAATTGCCTGTCCTTTTTGTCTCCACTTTCCTGTTTTGCTAAAACTGTCATATGGACATGCATATACTTCCACTATCTACCTCTTGTTCCAATTATATTTTTTCCATCATGATCCAACTTTAGGGCTTTTTAAAGAATAGGTATTCATGGCTCTTGTTTCAATGTTGCTAGGCAGACATGACACACACACCCTTAGAATGTCAAATTTACTTTGCTAAAAGCCAGCTCCTTGCAAATACACATACAGAAGGCACTAAATATGCACATTTTGTTAATTGCTGTAAGATAAAATGCAATTCTGCTGGTATGATGAGTACAAACGTTGTTGACTATATGGTGCTGCCTTTGAAAACATTTCTTAACATTTCTTCTGACTTTGAGTTATAAAATTTGGAAGAACAATGACAATTGGGTAGAGGCAGGGATGGGAACATGGATGTTCATTAACTTGATTGTTTAAACTGGGTCTGAATAGGGATATAACTTGTAAAGCTGTATATAAAGAAAAGCTGCATATCTCTCAGAGCAGCAAGCAAATAGCCCAAATCTTGTTTCTAATCCCTTTCTAATTATCACTGCTTTGGATAAAATGGGTATTATTTGGCCAGGTGCAGGCTAATTTTCTTTTATTAAACTTTTGTTACTTTGCAAATGCTTGCTATGAAGGAGGTGATCTAATGAATTAATAATCCACATCTGCCTCTGATTTGTTTTATTTGATCTTGGAAACTAACCAATTTTAGTGGTTTTACGTGAATATCTGTAGAAATAAGCAGCACAGGGAAAATCTAGCATCTTGACTGAATAGGCAATCCCTGCAGCTTTTGTTTGCGTCTACTGTGCCAAATCAATTTTCTGCCTTCTCCCCAGCGTGAGGTCATTTCTGTACCAGCTGGGCTACTAGCCTTTCATGGAACAAGGTGGCCAGAAGCTACCAACACAGTCTAGGCTGACCATGTGTCATCTCTTTGAAGGGCTGTTAGAAGAATGTCTTCTACTTCAAAGCCATCTTTCATTTAAAGGACTGATTAGTTGAAATGTATTTTAAAGAAAAGAAATATAAGAAGGAAGAGCTGAACCTTGATGTTGCCCATTAACAACACCTAGAAAGCAGGTTGAGTTCATACAAGTCACATCTTAACAACATGTTAAGTTATACTGTACTTCTGTTTAATTGTAATTATTTCTGAACATGCATATATACACATAAATTAGAATGCACAGGATTTATACAAAAAGTTGTTCTCTTCTGTCCTCTTTTTTTGGCAATACCTACAGCACTGGCTTGGCCACCTAGTATACTGTTTTTTCTTATTTTTGTTAAACTACAAGCTTCAGCACATATTGAAGGTTTATTTAGAAGATCTGCTGATTTCCTGTCAGCACTATTACCACAGCTTCTGTTATTTCGGCTGCTCAATGCGTCCTAGTCTCTTAAGTGCTCAGCAGTGACCTCCACTGCTTAAAGAGCAGTTCCAGGGGTTGGAGCAGGACTTGCAGCATCATGCTCCGCCTGCTGCATGCCAGGTTCACAGCCTGCCCATTTGCCTCCTTTTCCAATGTGTGCAAATGTGCCAGGTTGCTCCACCTGCAAAGCCAAGGGTTGAGTAGGTGCTGGCACATTATAGTACTTGAGCATCATCTTTATAGAGACAGAGGGTGTGTTAGGCACTGTATATATCTTGGTGAAATCTAGTAATTTTCAAAACTTGTTGGAGAATATTCTAGTTGTATTTTCTAAGCCTCTGAGAATTTTCGTAAGAGATATCTTTGTAGTTATGCTTAGGCTAGCTCAATTTGTGCAGTCATTAGTTTAATATTGTGAACTGGTCCAGGTCTTGGACAGTTCTGTGGACATATTTTTCTCCTCACACAGAGAAATCATCTGACATAATCTGTAACTGAAGGCCACAAAGATTTAATAAACAAAACAAACTTTCACTTGTTAGCAGCATAAATATTCACTTCTGTAGTATGCCTAAATAAGTTTTGGTGCAACGCACTGCCTCCAGAAGTAAATGTTAAGTAGCTGAATGAAATTCCAGTGTTGCATGATCTCAAATTAAATATATGCGTTTTTAGAAGAAGAGTTTGTTGGCATCATCTCTAAACAAATGGCACAATGAAGACCAAGGAGCTATCAAAGCAACTCTGTGTTAAAGTTGTGGAGAAGCACCAATCAGAGCTGTGCTATTTAAAAAAGATCCTAACCTAAGAGCATTCCCTGGAAAACTGTTAAATCCATTATACAAATTCAGCAAAATATGACTCAACAATGATTTTGCCTATAGAAGACCATGCAAATGCAATGACTGGATGAGGAGATCATGATAGAAGAATGGAGAAACCATCCATTGTCCAGCTATCACTAGGACAGGTCACAAAACTAGGCTTTAGAGAAAAGTCATGAGAAGAAGGCTGCTTCTAAAACAAGCTCTTATCAAAGCCCCTTTGCAGTTTGCAAAAAGGTACATGGGAGACACAGCAAACATGTGGAGAAACTCATTTGCAAAAATGCTATGTGTGGTACAAAGCCCACAGTGCTCCTTGCCCTGAGAACACCATCCTCACAGTGGTGCATGATGATGACAGAATCAGGTTGGTGAGGACTGGGAAACTGATCAGGTCTGAGGACAGGCCAGAACAAAGTTCAGTGTTGAATTGTGCACCTCCCAGAGAGCCCACGGGCTATGGGGTGGTATAAAAATGTAATAAATAAATACATTAAATTCTAGAATACATCCTGCTTCATTTTGCAAAGGAGCCTGGGACTGGGAAAGAGGTTCCTCTTTAGCAGAACAGTAACCCTAAACATACAGCTACTGTATGGTTTAAAAACTAAAACAAAATAACTGAATGCCTTAGAACAGCCCAGCCAAAGTCCAGACCTCAATCCAATTGAAAATCTGCAACAAGCTTTGAAAGTTGCTAGTCACCAACAGTCCCCATCCAACCTGAGAGAGCAGGAGCAGTTTTACCAGGAAGAAAGGGCAAACATTGCAGTATCCAGAGCCACAAAGACTTACTCAGGAAGATTTGCATGTTTAATTGTTGCCGAAGGTGGTTCTACCAAAAACTGAGTCAGGGAAGTGAATACTTATACAACCAAAAAGTGCCTGTTTTATATTATTTTGGTGCCCTAATAAAAATGTTTTGCACCTTCATAATGTTGAGCATCTTGTATACAACAAATAGTAACCAATTAAGTCCATTTTCAGTCTAGATAGTAACACAACAGCATGTGGAAAACTCAAAGTGGGGTGAACACTTCTACAAGGCACTGTAGCATCTGACATTGTGGGAATTGATGAGATGGGTGGTTGGTTCAATACGATAATGCTCAAAAAAAGCAGGAACCTGGAGAATATATAACCATTTCTCATTGTAGCATGACAACAGTGAACAAACAGATTCATATTCAGGACAAACAGATTCAAGGAAAACATGGGGGATTTTAGGATGTTTTCCAACATCTTATGAAGACCATTGCTTCAGTTTCTGAGAATTTTGGTGGAAGAATGTAAGATTTGATTTTGTACCTGGGTCACTTAAAAAAACCTGTTAACACATAAATATAGGAATTTTTAGGACAGTTGATATTCCTAGCTCTGAGGTCAGAAAGCTCAGAGTAGCAACCTTTGAGCCTGGAATCAGAACGCCAATTCTCCTTCCTGACTCACCTCACAGACAGTGCAGAAAGAACTGCCAGGAAAGTGATCTAAGGAAGTCAGGAAAGTGATCTAAGAAAAGGGCAAAGTGGAGTGGGAGAAAATGGGAGTGGTCAAGATACCAGGGTTCCTGATCACTCCATCCTCTTTTCTCCCACTCCAAAGTGCTGCAGCCAAAAAGCCATCTGGCAAATTACTGTTCCTCCTGATCCAAGGGATCCCCTTGCATTTTTAATCTACTAAATAAATCTATTTATGTATAAATAAATAAATAAAATTTAAAAAAATAAAAAAAAGATTTTCGGAATGAGTTTCTTTAGACCTATGTAGCAAATTGCTCTTTACAACACAGCAGATATCAAAAGAACCACTGTGATTTTTGATACAGAAACAATTATTTTAAAAAAGACTTTAAGCCAATTAGTCATGATTCTTACCACATGAAATGTTCAATAAGTTCTAAGAGAGGTCTCTCTGAATAAGTTTAATAACAGAATGATAAAATGTCTTCCCTGTCAGGATCTAAAGGCATGTGGCTCCCTTCCAAATTGTTTGTTCTCATGGAGAAATAAATAGTCTTTGCAAATTCTTCTCCAGTGTAACCTTAACATCATTGATTTATTAGAACTGACCATATACTGTATGTAGCTGCCAGTTAGAGACATTGTGGTATAGCAGTTAGAGGGCTGGACTGAGACTCAGAATCCTCATTCATCCATACAACTCAACGGGTGTTCTGGATCAGCTACTGACTCCTACCAAAGAACTGTGCATGCAGTGACAACCACTCATCCGTTTGGCAGGACTCAGTTCTCTTCCGAGTTATTTAAAACAACTTCAGTTTTGCTTTCGCTATTTATTAGTTCCATTCTCTCACATACTTGCTAAGGATAATTACCTGTAAAACATTAATTAAAGCTTTGAAACTGCCAAGCTTGTCCAATATTGTATTTGCATTTGGCATAGATTTATTTTAGCTAATGAAATGTAATAAAATTTTCTGCCTGCCTCACATCAGTGCAGCTACTCAAAGAATTCCAGCAACCAAGCCAATATATGACCTGTAATGTTCAGGGTATTTTTTCATTTCCAATTGCTGGGGCCAGGCTGTCTATATCTCAGGCTTTGGAATATTTATCAATGTATTTGAGCTATTGCAATGGACAGGCAAGCTTGTTTGGGGAAGGTGATCAATTAGATATCCTGGTCTTAGGTCATTACTTTAGTGCAAAAACAGGCAACTTCAGAAGTATTGGATTACAACTCCCATAATATCTGACAAATGACCTTGTTGGCTGGAGCTTAAGGGATTTGTATTCCAAAACATTTGGGGAACACCCTGATGTGAGCTCTGGGCAATTGAAACATGAACTGGAAAGAAAAGTTCCTGACCTATTTGTCATATTTCTAAATGATGGTTCAACCTGGGTCTTGGGCCATACTGGGCTCCAGTATAGAGTAACATGTCCTCCTTTTCTCTGGATTCTGGCCTTATCTTACATGAATTGGTCTAATCTTTCCAAAGCCAAACATGTCAGTTGCTATTCTACATCTTCTGCTACTAAATCACATAGTATAAGGATGCTTTTTGTGATGAAAACTTTCATTTCAACTGTCTTGAATCTCCCACCTATCAGCTTTATTGGATGACCCTGGATTTTAGTATTATGAACCTCCATCCTCTATCCATTTTATTTACACATTGTATATTTTTATGCACCTCTATAATGTCTCCCTCACCTTGCTCATATCTTTCTAAGCTAAAGAGCTACAAATGTAACTTTTCATCATGGCATTAGCTCCTTTATCATTTTGCTTGCCTGCCCTTTTCTGCAAGTTTTAGTTGAGCCTTTGATGCTTGTTTTGGTTTACTATCACCAACATGGTTTTTATGATTCTGCCTTTACTGTGAAAGGCTTTTATAGTTAGGATTATTTTTAATGTTTGTTGTAATTTATATGTTTTCCTTTGTAAGCCACCTTGAATTGGGTTTAAATCATAGAAAGGCAGGATATAAATGTCCAAATAAATAAACCTATTTATTTGAGCAAAGCACAATAAAGTCAAGGAACAGAAAAGAACACAGCTAAGTGCATGATACCATAATTGGAGAGACAAGTAGTTCCTCAAATATTTATCATGGTAAATGTTTGGCTTAACAAAGAAAAAAGTGCTTTTCAGGTTTAGGATGATTTAGGGAATTATACACACAAGGAGAGGAAGTATAAATTGTACTTCCTTGTTTTTGCACAGCTAGTACAGCATTCAATAACCGATAAGTGTGAAAGCTCTGGGTGTAAAATCATCTTTCATGTCTACCTTGTTGAGCTATCTTTCCTTATGTTATATTATGAAAACAGTCACAAATTCCAGAAAGCTACAAAATGGCTTTCAGGTTTGGAGCTAGAATAGATCATTTGATAAATCATTATCAATGCTAGCTACAGCAACGCAGCACCAGGAGCAAGCCTATGTTCCTGGGCCAAGCATCCCAAAGCCTGAAAGTCTGCTTGTAAAACAATCAGATTTAAGAGACATATTCTAAATTTGGAAGTGGGGGTTGGAAATCAGACCTCTCAACTTTACAGCTGGTGTAGGAAAAACATATCTGCTGCCTCTCTAAGGTCAGGGAGCAGTCTGAGGAGCAGGGAGAGGAGGAAACTGGAAACTGGAAAGGCCAAGATGCAAGTTCTTCTGAGTTATCTTATTCCTCCAAACTATAATCTCCATTATTAGACAGGGTGTAAAGCCCATCCAGTGCAAACACCAGAGGTCAGAGGTCAGGGAGGTGAAAATCAGCTTTGTTGTTTTTCCTGTGCTGCCAGTTTGAGCCTGGCAGCATATATAAAATTCTGAAGCCTCTGAATTGGAGGCTTCCAAGCATGATGGTACAATCAATAGGTTTGCACCCTAACTTGGTAACCTCAAAAGTTTAAAAGAGAAGCCAAATAGCTAAATAGGCTCTGGTGATAGATTTCCTGTATCACTGGGAAGCTGGGTTGTATTACTTTTGAGTTCCCTCCCAGCATGATTCTAAAAATGAGTGGATGCTAAAGCAAGTTTGAAGGTGGCTCATTTCGTATTCACTACTTAACAAGCTTATTTTGTGGCTGGTTATAGTGTTCAGTCATTTTCTTAATAGTCAGAGTATACTGATGGCCCCAAAGCAAAGGTATCACTCAGTGTAGCATTTTCTTAAAGCACCACTGATGAAACCCAAATGGAATCTGTAAATGAAATGTATGACATGATTGCTAAATCTTAAACCTAATTTGGTGCAAGCTCGCAGAAGAATGTCTTTATCAAAGAAATACCACATGACATTGAAAAGTGGAAATTACTAAAATATTCTTAAAAGCCGCAATCTCAGAGTATTAAGTTTATGCAATGGGATGAAAGAAGATGATCCATGTAATGGTTTCCCTGCCCTGCTGGAATCTTTCCTGAGAAAATTGAATCTACCACAGCAAAGAACTGAAGTCTTTTGTGTTCTTTTTAGATCTGTGTCCTCTAAAGTACTAATAACCACCAAATATTGGCTTTCATAGACCTTTTTATAATGTTGACTTTGCAAGACAATCTCTTTTATATTCTATCTGTCCAGATAACTTTAAAAAATGGAAAACTAAACTAAGTTATTTCCTAATTTAAATTCCAAACAGTGCAGACCAGAAATCAACTCTGCTGATTTCATTAGAAGGTAATACTAAGCTTTTATTTATTTTCAAAATTCAAAGCACTTTTCTGCTAAATGTTATAGTATCGGCAAAGATAATTATGCTTCACTGCATGGCTAAAACATTTGCATGGTGAGTGTGACATAATTGCCTTTGGTGAAGCCTCTACTGCAAGGTATCCCAGCACTAACAGAAAATGTGGAAGAAAACTCCCTCTCACTTGTATGTTCCCACCATTATAGTCCCTAAGAGTGGAGGATCAGTCCTCACCACTGGGCAAATGCTGCTTTCAGTCCTGCTACCAACATAAAACTACACCACTTTTTAAAATTTCTCTTTACCCTATGGTAGCTGGTCCTTAGGCATGAGTCAAAGAGTTCAGAGGTATGAGGGGAGTAAATAAAGATATATAGTAATCTATAAAATTAAATAAAACAAGAAAGATTATGATTCAAGATAGCTGTTGCTTTGCAAGAAATGTAATCATACTGTTATCTTAAAAGCATCTCTGTTAGGAACTGGG
>NW_025335941.1:17461537-17478519 GCF_004798865.1 Varanus komodoensis
CCCAGTTCTGACCCTACCAAATTTAATCAAATTCATTTACCAATTTCTACACAAATTAATTCATAGTCATACTAAGAAGTGCTTGAAAGGCAGCTTGGTTTGTTTGTTTGTTTGTTTTTTCTTGTTTTTGTTTTTTTGGTAAGGCTTGACTTCTACCCAGGACCTTTAAGGCTTCCCTTGAAACCATCAGTTTGGTCCAGCAAGTCAGACCATCTGCAGCAGCAGCTAACACTCCGGCTTCAGACCTTTCCTCCAAAGGTTGCTCCATGAGTTCTTCCACTCTCCTTCTGACTCATGTGCTCTCAACTCTCCACTTGGCTTCCCAGTCATGGGGTTCCTCTTCTTGCTAGCCAGCACCTTCCTTAAGCTCCCAGCCTTTCTCAGAGCCAACTCCCCCAGGACTACATCCTCTTCCCAGATGCTTCTTTTAAGATGTAGTTTACTCTAAATTCTCCAGTCTATCAGTTTTGGTTTGACAAACATTCCATCATGCCACTTCTGTTCAAACTCAGAACTGATGGGCAACCTTAGTATATTCAGTTATTTCCAATCATGTGTCATCAATTATGAGCCTACCTTCCCATATGTAGGACAGAAACTGGGCTTCACTGGCCTCCCAAGATTGACAGTAGCTGCCACTCCAGGGGCACACCACATTTACTATGTATGTCTCCTCAAGTTGGCTGCAAGATGCACATTTTTGTTCTCTTGTACTGTCAACACTGCACTCCTTCAGTCATTGAAACGAAATGAAACACTTAAAGTTTTATCTCAGTTTACTTCATTTCTTCCCAGTAAAGATGATATTTTTAATAAAATTAAATTTGGCATGACCAAAACAGGAGTTCCAATCAACCTAATAATTATTGTTTATGTAGTATTCTCCATGAACATGGAGCAGTATATGGGCAAGCAGATACATCCTGCTACTAGGAAGCTACTCTGCTAGCCATCAGTATCCTATAGGAATCTGGGTGTAAACTAAATAATGTATTATAAAATCTTGATTAATTATTTTAATTATTTACTAAATTATTTGTTATATCCAAGTGACTGTTTTACTTTGATCATAATCATCTTCCTTTCTTTTTCTTTGATCTTTCAATTTTAAGAGTACAATCCTGAGTATGTTTATATAGGAACAAAGCCCTACAATTCCCAGCATACCCCAGTCTACACCACTGCTGGAGGCATGGTGGGAGTTCTGACTTTTTCTAACTATGCATAGGATTGCATTCTAAGTCCCTTTTATAGACCAGCAATTTTCTATTCAAGGTATATTTGTAAGTTTAGATGAGGACATACAAATGTTGATCTTTTATATGCATCAGCTTTACCCAAAATATCCTTTGGAAAGAATTAATGCACAAACACCGCAATACATTATGATCTATTGCTTTAGTGAGTCACATGGGGTTTAATACAAAACCAGTCAGGGGGTAGGAACCAAAACTCAAAATCAACCATAGTGTCTTCAAATTAATATTTGAATTAATATTAAACAATCATTTCAAGAGTTGCATCTATTGTTTGGTGAATAGTAGACAGTTATTCTGCATAGTATATAGATACTATCTGTGATATCCATAATATAGATAATGCATGTACTTTCCTTATATTATTCCCATACCACTCTTTTTATTTATTTATTTAGGAAGCTTCTATGCTACCCCATTCGCTGAAGTCTCGGGGCGGCTCACAACAATAAATACAACAATATAAAAACAATATAATTGGAGACGTCCTGGCCAAAGATGTAAAATCAATAAATAATATTAATAATTTTGTAACCAAAACATACTTTGATCCTGTAAATTTCCTATTTACTGTTGAAGTTCCCCCTGTTTGACCAAAAAAGTTTATAGTGAAGTTTGGGACTGGTCAGGATGAGCAGCTGAATGGCACGATAACCCACCTTACACCTCTGTGACCCAGTTCGGAGGGCATGATAACCCACCATGGGCTGCTTAAGGTCATTGTTACCCATCTTGGATTGTGCTGCTCAGGCAGCTCCCTAAACATTAATCCTGTACACTGACCCAGTTGAGGTTGGTAGCTGACTCTAATGGCTGTAGTAAGATGAAATCAGTTCTTGATCATGGCTGTCAATGAACAGGAATTCCCTTTTCCTGATGTCCTAAGCATAAGCATGACCATAACATGGCCATCCTGGCTTATTGCTGGGTTAGACTGCTGCATTGTGCATGCATATGTTATTTCCTCAAAACTCTGTGATCTGTGGGTGGAATTTCAGTGTGGGTTGTCCTGAAGCAATGCCCTTAAGAGCATATTATTTCTAGCCAATGGCATTCTGGCTATGTCAATGAGTGCTGAAATGGCCCAAGAAGATAGAGCTGATGATGGAAATGGTTGATCTTTGTTTCCCTTCTATTCAGTTCCATGTGTCAATAGGAAGAAGCCTGCAGCTTTTGAAAGACCAGAAAACAAGTGCTCTTGCTGCTCTCTGAAAGAATCTCTGGGAAACCTAACTGAAAAGCAGCATCTCTTGCAATATAAATGTTATGTTCTTCCTCTTATGTTCAACCTGCATATAAGTATAAATAAGCCGCATATCACAAACATGCTGAAAGCATTCAGTGACCTTATTCCAAGGAAACAGAATCTGTGGCTGTAAAGCTTTGCCTTAAACAATTTTAGAAAGGCTTGTGCAATAGCCAGGCCCAGAATAAGGTATCCTCCTTTATCAGGAAAAGAGTGTTTCTCAAGAAGGCAGGAGGTGATTGTTAAAAGATTGCTTCCTGAGAATGAGACCTTTCTGGAATCAACTAAACAGGTGCATACCTTTCGCCATGTCAGCTAAGGATGACATAGAGCAAACTAGGGGATTATGTGAGAGAGAAAAGAGAGAGGGAGGTGGATAAAGAAGAAACAAAGAGAAAAAACAGAAAAGTTGAGAGGAGTGGAGAGAGGGACAGAAAAAAAAGAAACAGATACTGATGAGTTTTGAGGTAATAACATATGCATGTATGGAAGAACCACTTCCTAGGGAAATTATGTGGGAGCATTCAGTTCATTTGCTGGATAATTAAATTGTGTGCCATTACCTTTGCCCAACTTCTATATTTGTCAGTGAATTCAAATATTCAAACATGCACCAAGCATTCAGTGATTTCTGCCCTCAAGTGCATGCACCTCTGAAATGCCTCTGCAATCATCCACCCTCAGCTCTGACCCCTCCTGAGTTTCAGCCCCACCTAGTACAAATTTTCAGTCCCAACTTATTATCCACGAGGAAACATGGTGCTCACCAGAAAAAAAGGATTCTTACCTGTGACCTATTGCACAAGACAATGTGACAACACTGTTAGGTCTGTTAGGTTCCATGCTCATGTAGCAGGCTACCCATCTGTAATAAAGCCTTGAGCACCACGTGGTAATGAGGCTATGAGCAAGACCTGAGACCAACTACTGCCAGGACTAACTGGCTGGTTTTTGTACAGCTAACAAAGGACCCACTTTTGCCCAATGGTTACTAGGACAGGAGCATAGATCAAATTTTTCAGCCTTTCTTTTCTCCCAACAGTTGTACTTTCTCCACCTGTCTGCTTTCCTGGCCTTGCACTTTTTCAGAGCAGCTGTGAATTGTCTGCAGTCCCATTGGCCAAGAGTCAAGACATGGGATGAGAATGTTTATAGCCTCACCCAAAATTCTTCGTAAGTGTCATGATAGGAACTGGGCCCTTGCACATTTTCAGCCTTCCAATTGACTGGCTGCAATGGAAGTGACCTCCACATTCCTTTTCCTCCCCAACAATAATTGCCATGTGATGGACCAAGAGGCTCAGTGATTAATTCATGGTGCAAAGGAGTACTCTAGCTGGCTGTCTATCAGAAGAAAATAGCTACATGGGCAATGCGATGCAAGTGACATGCAACATCAAGCCACAATAAATAACCAGCAATGGCAAATCCAGTTGTTGTATTTTGAATGATTTTTTTAAATGTAAGCAAACAGACTTTAAAATGGGAAACATTTCACCATAACATGCCAGCTCAGGATAGAATAATTAACAATCATCAACTGTGTTAGATAACATCAACCAGCACTAATTAACATAATGACTTGTTTCATTTCATTCTTCATATTGATATCAGGTTAATCAATAAACATTGCCTCCTTAATCTTTGATGGTTCTGCTCAATTGCTTCTCCCTTGTAAGGAGAAACAATGGTCTGTTACAGGGTTCATTGTGCTGAATATCAGCCAGGTACTCCATACACACGTATATGAGAATAATCTTCCAGTTTTACCAGTGCTGAATAATGTATTTTAAATATTGTATACATAGGACTCTTAATTGCACACTCCTTCCCCTTACCTTCAGTACACACTGGTCATTTCCACATCCAAACAGCTTTTATTATCATACAACTGGGAATTCACAAAGTATTGTTGTGTAGCCCCAATAACACAGAAACAACATTACCACTGATATTATGATAGTTAAGGATCTTTTGAGCTTTCCATTCAAATCTATTGAACACAACTGGAAATTTTAAACAGGCAGGCCATTGTTTTACCTTATGCTTCTAACACCTGGAACTCGTAGCCTAAAAACATTCAGCTTTGCAATTTTGCTGCCTTTTGTTTTGACTCCTCAGAGTAATTTTTCAAGGCAACCCCAAAAACTAATCATATTCTTTGCCACCTGGTTTGCACTAGCACAGAATATGCAAAACTGTTATCCAACAAAATGCCTCCTTTCATGGTATTCCTACTACATCTTGTTTCTAATTGCCCATTAAAGATAAAGGTAAAGGTTTCCCCTTGACGTTACGTCCAAGTCATGCCTGACTCTAGGGGGTGGTGCTCACCTCGGTTTCCTAGCCAAGGGAGCCAGCGTTTGTCCGCAGACAGTCTCCGTGGTCATGTGGCTGGCATGACTAAACACCGAAGTGCACAGAACACTGTTACCTGCCCACTGAAGTGGTACCTTTTTATCTACTTGCATTTGCATGCTTTTGAACTGCAAGGTTGGCAGGAGCTGGGACGGAGCAATAGGAACTCACCCCGTTGTACAGATTCAAACCAGTGACCTTTCGATCAACCAGTCCAGAAGCACAGCGGTTTAAACCACTGTGCCACCTACAGTCCCATTACTGCCCATTACAGATCCTTAATTCAAGATCCTGAAAGGAAAGCCAGAGATTCTCTTGCTGTACGTGATATATCATCAATATACCATCCAATAAAGGAATTCACCATCAATACAATGTTCTTCAATAGAGTTAATCTATGCTATGGCCAGTAATGGGGCCAACCAATTTCCCAAGCCAAGCTGTGTTTCTCTAAATGGACCTATCATTAAAGTGGAAAATACTTTTACTGCAGACATGCAGTTTTCCATTTACCAACCTCCTTCGTCTGGCAGCCATGATAATAAACTGTGATAATTTTCCTGTAAGAGTTCTACCAAGCTAGATCTCACACTTTCTGTTTCCACTTCTGTAATAGAATGCTTCAACATCAAAAAATCTTCATATGTATATATTCACAAACCCAAACTCATCTTTGCAAATGAGCTGGGACACAATTTCACAAAGCATTGTTGCAACTAGCCAAACTAACTTGGGTCTGCTGGATCTTCACAACCTGAAATAATAGGTCTCACTTTACATGACTTTTGTATCAGTACCCTTATCACACACCCTTAATGTTGTGAAAAACCAGGAAAAAGAACCATTTTTATTCAACAAATTCTTCAATTATAAGAAATATTGTAAGTTTTCATTAATTTTCACTAAGCTTTCCCAAACCATCTTTATATTTTCCCCACTCACTTGTAAATGTAACAGGCAATTTCTTTTTCAAGCACTGACTTTCCCCATCCTACCAAATTCTTCACTGTTATCATTTACAGATATTCTTAACTATCAGAAATACTTATGTACGTAAGAAAATGAGATAAGTATGAGAGAGCTGTGGTAGTTTGATGGGGAAAATCTCTGCACACAGAACATGCTTCTCCCTTCAGAATTTCCTTACTGTGTGGACAATGAAAGGACAGAACAATGGGCAGTGGAGAATGCCCCAATAAGGTTTGTGTTTATGACTTTAATTAAGGAAGAGGGAAAAGGAGACCAAATGGGAAGGCCTAAAACACACAAAGGGATGTTGTATGCACAGATTTTGTAAGTGAAAGAAATAAAACAGAACCACTGTTGAATTCCTCAGTGGAGCCACACAGCAAATTCTGCTCTTAATATCCTCAGACTGAAACCCAAAAGGACTCTAAATCTCTGATGTTCAAAGGCATAATATTGTGTGTGTGCATGTAAATATAATTTCCTACAACTGTTCTACCTTCTCTACTGTCAAGGTTTTCTTGTTTTTGATTGAGGCAAAACATACATTTCAAGAAATCAGTGTCTTCTATTCCAAACAATAAGTCATATTTGCTTGGTAATATAGTGCAGCACATTTGGGGCCAGGAAAGAAACAAAGCTTTTCTAATAATTACTTTCCCTGAAATGTTTCATAACTAACAAGTGACAGTTTAAACTGCATTTTGTTGAAGAAACTTGTAGAGCACTTGAAAAAGTTAACATGCAGTGCAGCCCTAAGTCTGTTTACTCATAGGTAAGTTCTGCTGAACTGGATAGCATCTAGTTCTTAATAAGTGTGTTTTGGACTGGAGCCAACCTTTTCCAGTTCTTAGCTTTCTCAATTCAGGTTTATAACAAATCCCACTATGACCTTTTCCCATCCACACTTATTGTCCTTGCTATTATTTTTTACATGTTCTGATAGAAGGAAGGCCTAGAAATGACAAGTAGAACCACCCTATATATGGCATGCAGTTCTGTGCCTCCGATGTTTGCTTTAATCTTTTTTTTGAATAAAATTCTGCTTTTGGAGGCTGCCCTTGGCAGTGAAAGAATGGTGCTGGTGGTGATGGGGACTGCTTAACCCTTTCCTGTCCTTCATCTGCTAAAACTGGCTTCTACCTCTCAAACTGATTTCCATGGGTGGGGGCAGGGAGATCCAGGGATGGCAGAAAATCACAAAGGATCTGAAAGAAAGGAGTTGGATGTGGTTAGTTCCTTTTCCTGTGCACAGTCTTTCTATAGCAACAGAGAGAAGGTTCTTGCATCTTGCTTTTGGCAGCAATAATTTCAAGACCAGAATTCTTTTTTTAAAAAAGACCTTCTACAGTAGTTCCTAATGCAAATAAATAAAGTAAGTGTGTCGGGAAAATCTTGCTGGTCACCTTTACAGCCAAACAAAATCAATAGTGAGACGTCCAAGATTAACGACTTTGTGCTTAATAAGACAAAAATAAAATATATGAAATGTGGAGCACAGTTCAAGCCATTTCCTCTAGAATCTCACAGTTTGGGTGACAGGAGTGAGCTTCTAGGTACTTGCCAACATGCATATGTTGTATCTGTACCCAAATTTCAGACAAACCTAGGGACTGACATGTCAGTGTGTAGCAATTTCTTTTAAATATGATATGAGAAACAGCCCTGACTCAGTGGAAATAATCATATTTAATTATTGTCATCTTGACATAGAAGGTGAACTTTTGTTTATGAATAAATAAAATATTCAAGTGTCAAAAAACCAGTTTAAAATCTCCCACCAATGAGCTGTCAAAGTGACAGAATTTAAAAGACCTTCCTTGGGTCACCACTGTAATAGTCTTCCAAGCATTGTAATAAGAATCAGCTTGCGATGTCAAACCAGTAAACTTAAGTCCTTTTTGACCACTTAGTTGCAGCTCAGCTTTAAAATCCCAGCTGCTTGTAATGCATGTGGACACATGAAGCAGCCTTGTAATGAAGCATCTGCAAAGCAATCTACTCTGACTGATGACAGCTCTGCATGTTCAGCTACCTGGGGCTAATTTAACTTCAGATGGCAGGGACTAAGTTTGAGATCTTACACAGGCAAAGCAGGGAATCTGTCCCTGAGCTATGGTACCTACAAAGTTCAGGCCCCTAAAACTACTTGATCCATAGATTTTGGCCTGCATCCATGGTATGTCCAGCAAACAGATTTGCAAGTTTGGGCCAAGGGGAACTAGGGTTCAGATCACTGACTCTATGAATCACACTAAAGCACCCTTGGGAAATGTGCCAGCTTTCACAGCACAATCCTCTGCCCACTAGGAAACATCTCAACAGCCAGAGGACTTTGTACATTCCCAGCTATATGGATGGAAAATCATTCTAACCTTGGAGTTGGGCTTCCACCCTTCAATCCCTTTCCCTACACCTTTCAGGAAGTACCATGTCAGCTGCTTTCAGGAGGTCCTAAGAGGGACCTTGGAGACGGGGCTTAGGGGCAGTCCAGGGGTAGAAAGAAGAGAAGACTACCACTGTCAAAGCATGCCATATCCTGGCAGCACCTCAACCTCTTTCCCCTCCAACCAAAAGCACCACTAAGTGCATTGCAGAGCAAAGTTCAGACACTGCCTAGGATGTCCATAGTCCTCTGAGCTTTGGGGGTTGCAGGCCTTCCAGTAACTTTGTCTCCCATATCTACCTGGCATGACTGTCAGGAGGTTAAAATGCTCCTCTGGGCAGGATTGGCCCAAGACATTTTTCTGCGTGAGACAGATGAGAAAATGGTACGCACACCCCTACCTCCACCGCACACAAGATATACAGTACCCAAAACTAGCCAAGTGATATCAGAACCTGAGACAGAAAATTCCACAAGCACCTCTCCATGGGAGCAAAAATATATAACAAAACAGCTAACAATTTCTTACTCTTTGAGATAACCATTTTCTGACTTGTCAAGACATGCAAAATTACCTGCCCAAGACTGCTACCCCTCCCTGCCTGATGGTGAGGCTTGACCTGACTTAAAATTGCAAGGTAATTGAAATGGTGTCTCCAGATGAAGACAGACTTTCCAAAGTATAGTGGAAGTGGTTTCACAAGATATTCTGCATTCCAAAGCATTTGCAGTTGTACATTTTAAAATGAGTTTCATTCTCCTGAAACCCCATTTCAGTAACTTGGCTTCAAAATCTAGAACATTCATAAACACTCATATTAGGTCCAGTGTGACGAATAACATACTGATTGTCAGGGAGCTTTAACGATCTCACTTCTTAAATCATATAAAAGGTTGGCTGGTTGGTTTGTCTGCTTAAAAATTGCTACTTTGATTCATATCACTTTGACAATCATAGGAAAGGGAGTTTATGGTATGTGTTAACGTATATTGTGACAGATGGATATTATTTAAATAGTAACTGGAGGTTTTTTAAAAAATGAATTTCAGTGTAACTTAATTATACACTTTATGTAGAGACCCTCTGGTTTTAGTGGTTAAAACCACTTAGCTGTGGACTCGTTCAGAGCTGGCTCTCTGAATAAATCAAGCTAATAAAACAGTCACATAGATGCTTGCATTTTGAAGCCTCTTGAGGCTGTGGTGTTGGTGGTGGTGTGGTGTGTGGGTGTGGGTGTCAAATTCAAATCAAATAGATCCCCCACTGCTATTCCCAGTTAGTAGCCATCTTTATAAAGACTGACTCTCTGACTTGTTATTATGATATTGTCCAGACAGACTCCTAATGCTTTTACCAGCTGAATAGCAATCTATTTTCTAATGATAAGTCATCCAACACAATCCTGCAGTAATTGAACTCTGCATTTATTGTAGTCCTAGAGATTTTTCCTTTAAATTAAAGGCTCCATTAATATTAATGAAGAATGCAGCACCAGGATTTTTGCTCTCAGAAAGATAAACAGACTATAAAAGTTAACACAAGTGACTATTTACTGCAAACACCAGTGAGGGTCTCCAATTATTTTCTTCTTCCTTTTGTTTGCCAAGGGATTGATTTATTTGCGTGTCTATCAGGAAAAGCTATGCAAGAAACTACTTTAATTTACCTTATCACACCATATATATATATACACACACACACACACTATTAATACAACTTTTCATTACCATTAATTTTCTGTCCTCATTGTCTTTTATGCAAAACAATTTCTGCAGTTACTCCCATTGAATTCAATACACTCAATGGCTCTAATGCAAAAATATTCTTAACATGAATGTACAGGCTTGCATGCACACAGATACATGCTGTGGAACTTCTTAATGCTATTCTAAAACAAGTTTTCCCCTTTCCACACAGTGAAAGAGGCAACACAGCGAACGCTTTTTCACCCATGCCCAAGAAAAAAACTTTCTATAGGCAGTGGCACTCTCAAGAGGACCTCCCCTGTAGATTTTATAGACCTGCAAATTCATAACAAGACAGTCCCTTTTAAAGCTAGATCCTAAGACATTTAGGGCAACTAAGATATCTTAGATCGCAATATGAATTGAGCCCAGAAATCAACTGGTAATCAAGCCTTTCAGGTCAAGTATAATATGGTCCGAGTACCATGGACCACTTAGCAACCTACCTAATGCATTTTGCATTAGTTGAAGCTTCTGGACACACCTCAGTAGGAACTCTGCCTCCTCAGAGGTTGCATTTGGTTTTTCAAAGGGCTGGTGCATTTCCTCACAGTTTCTGGCTTCTTCTGTATGGTATATGATTGAGTGGAGAAAAACTTGCTGAGGAATGCTGCTCAGAACTTCCCTGCTCATTGGAGGAATGTGAGATCTACTCCTCAGAGGGCAGCAGTGTCTCCTGGGGATTAAGTGGACAGGAGATAGGAAGTAAAGGCTCTATTTCTGATAGTCTAGGAATGGTTCTGACATCTCCTTGGAGTTGCTGCCACTGGAAAACTCTGCCTTGGGATGCTTTCAGTTCTGGACCATGATACCTAGAAAAAGAACTATGAATTGTCTGAATGTTGTTAAGTACCATCCAAGTTTCCATTTCTATTTTGTAAAATAATTGAAACTTCTAAAATTGTAATCAGACCTAAAATGACTACTTGCTTCATACAGGATTTGGCTGTGCATATGCTATTGCTGATCTCTCTAGTCTATTAGATCTTTTCTTATGGACAAAACACCTACTTCAGCAATACACATCAGTGAAAAGTCCATCACAAGTATACACAAGCTCTGTAATCTTCAGTGTTCTCATATCTCTCTATCTATAAGAGACCTTCATCCTGCCACTTTTTATGTATTTGCACATTTAATATACAATCTTTTCATCTGAAACAACTCAGAATGGCTTCTAAAAGCAAAAACAAACAAAATAACAAATAAGCCAGAGACACAGACATTAATATCATCAGACTGATAATAGATAACTAACCCTTGGCTGGAGATAGCAAAAACATACTTTTCAAGAGGTGCCGAACACATGCCAGCACTGAGGCCAGGCAGAGCTCAGAAGGGATCTCTTTCCACTGAGCTGGAACCACTGCATTGTTAACATATGGAAAGCTGTAGGATGCGTGAAATGCAACAGACCATGCATCCTGAAGTCTTGTTCTGTTTACTAAGCTGATACTCTCTTTCAAAGAGGATGGCTACTCCACTGGCTGCTTTTCCCACCCTGGTGATTCTGCTAAAATTTTACTTATTATTTATTTCTCAGTTTTTTCCCTAAACCATATTTTTTGACATGTTAGAAACATAGAAAGTTGATTTATACCACCTTGGGAATTTCTATTGAAAGGCAGTATAGAAAATGTAATAGTAAATAAATTATACTGTGTGTAAATAATTTAAACCACCCTTCATCCATGCAGAAACCAGTGCACAGTACAAATATGATTAAAATCATACATAATACAGCAAAAACTAAAGCCACATTATCAAGACAAAAAAGCAACTAATACAATAGAAGAGACAGACAGAAAGAACAAATTAAAATGCCTTGGTAAACAAAATATTTTTTGAGCTGGCATTGAATTAAACCATTGGCATCTGTCCCACTTCCCATAGTCAAGGCACCCCAACCAAGAAGGTTCTCTTCTGTGTTGACACATAATGTACCCAGTGCATTTGAACAATGAGAGAAGGTGTTTCTGTAGATATTTGGGTCCCACGCCATTTAGATCTCTGAAGCTAAGAACAGCACCCTGCATTGGTCTCAGAAGTTAACAGAAAATCTATATTTCTCCTTCAGTGTAATATGTCAGTGTTATATGATGTTTCTTAACTGCACTGACTACAATCCTCTCCCACCACAGAAAAATCCCACCAGAATTACATTTGTCCAACTAGCTTGCTAGTGTCTGCACTGGAATCTTTCCCAGTCCCAGGCAGACATGCTGTACATTGAATCTGGGACCTCTAAAGCAATATCCAATGTGACACTACCACTATGCAAAAAGTTGCACTACCATCAGTGGCCTCTAAGGCAACACCAATGGCAGTTGCTGGCACGTGTTTTCTGGCAAATGAGCAAGCACTAGAAGGATACTACGCTTTTGCATGCAATGCATTCTATATTTCTAACATGTTGCCAATTGCAATCCTTTTTTAAAAAAAATGTGTTCCAAATTCAGAAATATACATTCCTGATAAAGCCCAAACAAGGTAAAGGAAGTTATTTTTCCTTCTTCTGGACTATGATGGAGTCCTAAGGGTGTATATACATTGGCATAGTGGTGTTCAGCAGGCTCCTGTAGTTATTGTTCTGTTAATATATTGATACTTCACATTTCATAGAAATCTTCACAAGGCATCTTACACAGATAAGTATAAAATACAATATACACTCAAAATACAATTTAAACAAGTCAGGAAGAAGTATAACCTGCATGTACAAGCGGAAAAGTTATCAACCCATTTTATTTTCCTTTTAAATTTCCCTTCCTTCATTCACAGTTCCACAACTGTGTAAGTCCACATATGCTGGTTAGGAAAGAAAACAGACTTTAGATTCTGTTGCATTTGTATATAGGCCGTGGCTCAGAACTTCAGGCATTTGTACAACTGTATAGTTTAAGTCTTATATCCTCTCAATGGTTAGACCTAGACTCAAGTCAAACCCTATGGAAACCTACTAAGATCGATAGGGCATAATGTCATCATGAGTTCCTTATGCCCCACTGATTTCGTTGGGTTTACCCTATGTCTACAGCCTATAAGCATATCATTGTCTAGAAACAGTCCATCCATTTTCCCCGCTAAGTACAAGATGGTACCAGTATCTGAAGTTTCTAAGATGCTATGAATTAGGTGAACACAGATCTTCCATATACACCTCCCTCTCCTCTTTAAACCCACACATTTTCACCTGAATGCCTGAATATGTCCATGGCATTACCGCGTTTGTATAAAGATCGAGTTAGCAAAGCAGCTACACAAACTAATATCCATTCCTCCTTTTAGCAGACTCTAGCAGCGAGTCCAATTTGAAGACAAGCCATTAAGTTCTGGCCTCATGCAGCGTTTGAAATGCATGAATCTTAATACTATGAGGAAGGAAAAAGAAAGAGTCCACTGCTATCATCAAAATGTCACTCTTCAATTTCAAAACTGTGAAATTGTTACTTGCTGTCTTGCCCAGATTCTCAGAGCTGGTGGTGCTCAAAAGATAATTTAGCTGGCCTTCAATTTGCTTATGTCAGGTTTCAAGTACAAGATAATTTAGTGAAGGTACATGTCTGAGGTGTAATTGCTGTGAACCGCCTGGTGAGCTTCAACTATTAGGCAGTGTGGGAAAAAAAACATAAATATCCCTGAAGTGCTCTATCTGTTTTTGTAGCTGTAGACAAGCATTAAAACAAGGGATTTGCCAAACATAGATTGATCACTATGTTGTAGGAGGGCTAATTTGATTTATTTAGAAAAGTTACATCCAACTTTCCAATGGAACTCTCATCAAAGTTGCTTACAATGCAGTGTAAGAAATCCAATTAAATCCACCCAATCCAATTAACAGGTAAGATTGTGGTTTCCTTCATTTCTGCAGAAGCTCCCTGCAGCTGCTTCTTCTCTGACTGATGCAGAGATGGGTGCAGATGGTCTACCCTTGACACTACTCTTTTGGAGGAAGGCAGGGTACATGGCGTCCTAGCAGCTCTTTGTTCTCTAGCCAAGGGATGAGGCCAAAGTATACTTCCTTCCTGCAGTGCTAGGGCCTTTGAATGGCTGATGGAAGAAACAACTTGTTCTTGTTGTATATGATACATGTGTGTAATGGCTAACAAAAGTAATAGCAGCTAACTTCTTAGGGCAAAAGGCAGCCTTTCTCCACATATTTTGGACAAATGTCAATCAGACCAGGCACCGGGCACCATGGCCAATGGTGAGGAATTCTGGGAGCTGTAGCCCAAAGCATCTGAAAGGCACCAAGGTGAGGAAGCTTAACCTAAAGGTTGCCAGTAGCCCCAGGGACACTGCTCAAACTTGAAGATCCCTTTTGGCTGTGTTAGAAGGTACTTTGGACATCATAACTGTTGAGGAAAAACATGCCAGCTGTTCTTCTAGGTCAGGAAAGCAACCAGGGGTGGGGTGTATTTCCAGGAGATGGGAAGAAACCAGAAAGTGCAGGATATGAGGTTTCCTGGGGTCTCTCCAGCCTTTTTTCTTCTCTCTCTGAATCCCCATCTAGTGAAAAAGCAGATCAGGAAGAACAATGCAGGTGAAGAACATCAGATGAGCATGAGTATCTGAGTTCAGAGTTTTTCTACTCAGCAAGAAAGAGCAATCCACTGGATTTTCCTTACAGACCTGATAGACGTCAGGCCTGACTGTGTTGGCATACCCCTATAAATGCTTGAGATCAATGGGGCTTACTTACATATGAGCAGACATATACTGCTTGGATGGTTAAGAGCACAATGTAACAATAGCAAGGGAGAAAGTGTCGTTCAAAAGCAATGCCTTTAAAAGTCTTCAGTTTTTTTGTTTGTTTGTTTTTTGGTAAAATGCCAGCATAAAAATACTTCAAGCAAATAAATAGATATGTAAGTAAATGATATTGAAAAGTTGCTCTGCATTTTTCTCTATCTATCTGGGCTGAGCCATGTGCAACTTGTCAACAGCTAAAGCTGAGGAATATTCCAGCAAACTTTGGTGTTTGGGAAGGATCCCAGGTTAAATAGGAAGTCTTTATAGTGCTTCCTGGCCATGAAGGCCCAGTGGCCTGTCTGCTGGTCAAGCGCCTGAGAGTATTTCACTGCCCTGAAGGTGTTCCAAACTGCAGCTCTGCTAGCTGAACACAGACAGAAGCTATGCACAGAACTGGACTCCTGGCAATTCCAAGCCCTGGCAGTTTCTCGCAGGTGATGCCATTCACAGTATACAGCCATGCTGTAGACAACTTGCATGCAGAAAAGTAATTACATAGCAATGAACACAGTTGGAGTGGAAGTTGTTTTTTGTTTTTTGTTTTGTTTGGATAGGCATGTTTCGCAAACAGATCACAGAAAAATTTTGTCGTTCTGAAGAAACCACAGGTGTGTTTTGAAAAACATGACTATTTACATAAAATATCTTCTTGTACCAGGAGAACCAAGACTAGCTGGAGTTCCCAGGTTTTTTCTGCATGCAGCTTACAACAGATGGATCTGGAATCTGTGAGATGATAGGGTTGTTTTCTCCCCCATACTCTTTCTCAAATAAGGTTTCCTTATGGTTTTTCAGCAAGGGAGTGCATATTTTTAGTGATTCTCAAACGTTTTTACCTCCTCAAGATGTTCATTTTCTTCCTGGCAAGGGATAACTAGAGCAGTGAAACATAGGTAATCATTATTATTATCCTCTTCATCAAAAACATACAGTTATCCTCTCTGGGTAATGCCCTGGCTTCACTGGAGCTTTTAAATATTTATTTCTCAAGGCATGATAACAATTCTTTGATGGCACACATTCATTTCTACCAGGACAGTTTAGGAACTGCAGTCCTCAAAACACATTGTTCTTCAGACTAGCATGCTGCTGAGTTACAGTATGCTGTTTTCTGCAATCCTCAGACCTCCTGTCTTCCAACTCTACTGGTACACTCTAATATCCACTATGGGCAATTTTCAATCAGGTCAAACTACACTCACATGCATACTACCAAAGTGACCTAACTCCAGACAGGTTGGAATGGTCCTTAAAACAAATCTGTCAAGCAAATATGAGTATGACTTGTCACTGAAATGTGAATTACCAACAAAGATAACCCAACAAAGATAAACCATTGTGAACTACGCAGCAAGTGCCTATGCAACCATGCATATGAAACTATGGACTTTCTCCATGGGTTGTTTGTGGTTCAGAAGACATAATGTCTTACTGTGCCTAGGTTCAGATAAAATGAGGACCCACATTTCAACAACAGGCCATAGTCCTATGGCAGCCCACACTCAATTCATATTCAACCCTTGAGTGGAGGTTATTGTGCTCTCTGAACCCGGTCTCTATGTCAAATTATGACAAGTGAATACAGAATGCATGCTTTGTCTTTTTAAAAAACTTGCATTTAAAATATTTATTTTTTGTTTTTGTTAGTCGTGAAGTCATGTCCAACCCATCGCGACCCCATGGACAACATTCCTCCAGGCCTTCCTGTCCTCCACCATCCCCCGGAGTCCACTTAAGCTCACACCGACTGCTTCAGTGACTCCATCTAGCCACCTCATCCTCTGCCGTCCCCTTCTTCTTTTGCCATCTACTGTTCCCAGCATTAGACTCTTCTCTAGGGAGTCCTTCCTTCTCATTAGGTGGTCAAAGTATTTGAGTTTCATCTTCAGGATCTGGCCTTCTAAAGAGCAGTCAGGGTTGATCTCCTCTAGGACTGACTGGTTTGATCGCTTGCAGTCCAAGGGACTCACAGGAGTCTCCTCTAGCACCACAATTCAAAGGCTTCAATCCTTTGGCGCTCAAGCCTTCCTTATGGTCCAGCTTTCACAGCCATACATTGCAACTGGGAAAACCATAGCCTTGGCTATACGCACTTTTGTTGGCAGGGTGATGTCTCTGCTTTTTAGTATGCTGTCCAGATTTGCCATCACTTTCCTCCCAAGGAGCAAGCGTCTTTTAATTTCTTGGCTGCAGTCCCCATCTGCAGTGATCTTGGAGCCCAGGTAAATAAAATCTGTTACTACCTCCATTTCTTCCCCATCTATTTGCCAGA